>NW_015162477.1:1178958-1279379 GCF_001447785.1 Gekko japonicus
GGAATATCCTTCAGTACTCTGATAACACTCTCCCCAGCTCTCAGGGGTGCTCCAGATACTGCTTTCAGGATTGCATCCCTTACATGCCTCTTCGAGAATCTTACAACATTTTCCCCAGGCAGATTATTTTTCTTTATGTATCCTGAATATGACCTATAGGCCACATCCATTTCGCTTAGCAAAAATTCCGCCTTCATCTCTGTCACTGGGGCCCTGGGATATAAATGGCTAATTCCAGAAGGTGTCACCTTCAAAATTAAGGATAAAAAAGAAAAGATTGACTCTGTTCTGAAAGCGAGAGAATTTTTAAGTGTCCAGCTGGGAGGGCCAGAGGAGGAAGAAAAAGGGGACAGCAAGTCCAGTGGCGAGCTGGACTCGGGTTCTTCCGGAGAGGACTCTCTGTCAGAGAAAGGGGCAGCAGCTCCTAAAAGTCCTTATAAGTTGCGGAAGAGACTGGACAAGAAAAAGTGAAGGCTAAAGGACTCTGAATTGTGCCTTTGAAAATTTTTGAATTGAGAGGCTTTGGGGTATTTCCTTATATCAGTTAAATTTAAAATGTGGGAAAAGTTAGAATATGTGACTCAGTTTGTAATGAGATTAATATTATTAAGATAACCGTGTATTCAAGCTGATTAGAAGATCTCCTCTCTTGGGTTTTTAGTCAGTAGTGGGTATCTTTTCTTTATCCCCCTAAATGTAGTCCCCTCCCTTATTTCTGTTATAGTTTGTAGTTTTAATAAAAAATGCAATAAAAAATTCCCCATTGGGGAGCAAAGAAAGAAAGAAAAGAAATGCAACCTGGCTCACAGCCAATCCTGTATGTTAATTGGTGTGTTTGAGAAACTGATTGGATGGCTTTAATTTACCAGTGTTTGGGTTGGTTAATGAGCTTGAGCTTCTTCCTTGCTCAGCAGCCTCCCCCTAGGCTTTTACTTTTTCCTCTTAGAGACTTGTGGTATGTATTAGCCTACTTTGCTGTATACATATGTAGTTTAGGACTTTGTTATTTTATTAGAACTTTCCTGCTTCCCCCCTTCCTAATAGATTTAGATAAAGAACTTTGTTTTGATTAACAACTCTAGACTCCTTACCTTATTTACCCAACAACTGTAACTATCCATTCCCAAATCCCAAACTAAGAATGAATAATAATTTAAAGGGGTCTACATCACCCCTTTCTGTGCTAGTAAAATGTAGAATGCAATAGGTGAAAAATGGGGCAAGGCCACAAGCTTGCTCTGATATTTATTCAGATTATTATTTCTGAAGTTTACATGGCCTAATTTTAGTCCTGTTTATATGTTCCATATGTTCAAGCCTATAAATGCCTTTTTCTTGATAAATTACAAGTTTGTGGAACCAACAAATCCATTTTTTTATTACTAGAATGCCAAGGACAATCAATTTCAATCATTTTGCTGAGCTTTTAAGCATAAAGTTACCATTTAAAACAGAGACAGGTTGACATCTAACAGCGTATACTTTTGGTATAGGGAATAGGTTAGTAGAAACTATGCCGGTTAACTACAGTAGCTGAGCTTGCAAAAAAGGTTTGGAATGGATTTAACTGCAAAGTTTCCTGGTCTCAACAAAAAAGATAAAAAAATCTTTTTTCTGAAAAGTTATTTTGCACCTACTGAAATATGTGGAAACAGCATTTGCCTTAAGCACCCCATTGTTATATTCAGCAACTAACAGCAATATATCCACCATGTTGACAATGCAACAATATTAACAGTTGGTACTGGAAGATCTTTTAGTAGGACTACATGATATTCCATCCTTATATTAGTAACACAAGACATCCATGGTCATTTCTGCAAAGGTTATCTGCTCTTTGTTCACTGCTGTTGGGAAGGTCCCCCTCCCAACCTTACGGTGGATTGGCACACTTCTAGGCATGCCAGTCCCCAAGTAGGGGCAGGGGAGGGGGAAGCCCCATCCCTAAACCCCAACCTCAACAGCGATCACCAGTGGCCACCCCTCTCCCTCCCCGCTGCAAAATTTAAAGGGCCCTCCAGCTGATTGGTGGGAGCACATGGCCCACCAACAAGCTGGAGGGCCCTTTAAATCTTGCAGGAGGGGAGAGATAGGGGAAGCTGTTGGCTGCACGCCTGAACCCCAAGTGGCGAATTCACCACTTGGAGTGCAGGCATGCATGGCCCCTGCTTCTTGCTCAAAGCATTTAAAGTGTCCATTTAAATGCTTTGAGCAAGAAGCAGGAGGTGTGCCTGAACCCCAAGTAGTGAATTCGCTTCTTGGAGTACAGGTGCTGGGGGGAGCGCCGGTCCCCAACATGATGATGTAACTTCTGTGTGACATCATTGTATTGGGGACATCCCCGCCATGTCCAGAAATGCCCCCCAAAGTCCACCACCAGGGACTAAGAAAGATCTGGCAACCGTACACACTTCTCAGTGTTTTCCCAACCTTTCCTCAATCTTCCTCAAACATGATTTAATGCATTTTAATTTAATGTCATTTTCTTTGACATTGTCCATGTGGCAGACATTTTGTCCTCACTACTTTTTAATATTAGCTGTTGACTATTGTTATCCTCCGGTATATGTAATTCTATTTTGGTCATGGATTCCCCTGAACATTCCAACACGCTCCAAAATCAGTTCGCTCTCTGATCTGTCATTCAGAGGGTCTCCCTATCCACTGGCTGCTTTGCCTGAGTCCTGCCTCCAACATTCTAAACAGTTTGCTGTTCCTCTCCCCCCCACAACCAGTCAGAACACAGAGGTCATTTGCATATGTGGTCTGATTCGCCTTTGCCTCGGAACACAGAGGTCATTTGCATATGCGGCCTCACTGGCCTTTCCCTCTAACATTCTAAACAGTTTGCTGTTGATGTTCTGAGGTAAAATTAAATCCCCCTTAGTGTCTGTTGGGGGAAACCATGGTTGCAAATCTCCAGGTGAAGGCTAAAGATCACTCAGAATTACAACTGCTTTCCAGATGGCAGAGATCAGTTCCCCTGGAGAAAATGGTGGACTCTGTGTCCTTATATCCTGCTGAGATGGCCCCTGTATGACAGCCAATGTGATGTAGCAGTCAGGGCTTCAGCTATTAAAACTGAAGTCAAGATGACCCAGATCAGTTCTCTTGGAGACAATGGCTGCTTTGGGCAGTAGATTCTATGGCATTATACCCTGCTGAGGTCCCTCCCCACCCAAAATCTTGCCCTCCCTAGGCTCTACCCCTCAAATCTACAGGTATTTTCCAACCCAGAGTTGGCAGCTGTGTAATTGGCTATGGAACCATTTTCCAGACCCTTGGAACTCCAGAAAATGTGGCACAGGAGGAGGTGCTTTTCTACCTTAGCTGTGACTGCATAGCCCCAAATTAACATAAGCCAACCTCCAGGCAGCACCTGGAGATCTCCAGCTATTAAAACTGATGTCCAGATGACCAAGATCAGTTCTCCTGGAGACAATGGCTGCTTTGGGCAGTGGATTCTATGGTATTATACCCTACTGAGGTCCCTCCCCACCACAAATCCTGCCCTCCCCAGGCTCTACCCCTCAAATCTACAGGTATTTCCCAACCCAGAGTTGGCAACCGTGTAATCAGCTATGGAACTACTTTCCAGACCCTTGGAACCCAGAAAACATGGCACAGGAGGAGGTGCTTTTCTACCTTAGCTGCCACTGCATAACACCCCCCTCCCCCTCAAAAAACAAGTCAGAGGTGGAGAGAACCATATCTGTTACCATGAGGCTGTCTGTCAGCTACGCTGCCATGGGGGTTGGGGAGTTCAGTCTGTGTCTGGTTAATTGCTACTGCATTCCTTTCTGTGCTTTTTCTGCTCTGCACCAAAATGCTTATCTATACAGATGTGCAGGAGGGAGTTGTATCGTCTGGGTTTTTCCTAGATGCCGTGGGAGAGTGTTGGCTCTCAGCTTTAGCTACCTAACGGTCTCCCAGCTTTATCCCGCACGCGGGAGGGTGCCTAATTGGCCAGTGCTATGGAGGGGGTGCATACGAATACCCTATATCCTATTAGGCCCGAGGGGCCGCCACCATTCTTAACAGTGCTTATGTTACTGCATCTATAGCTCTGCAATAAAAGTATTACCGTTCCTGAATGCGTGCACTTCATTGTTGGCTGTGGGTTCCCCCATTCTACCCACTTGGGGCAGCAAAATGACTTGAGACAGCCCTGCCTTATAGCTAAGCAGAAGGAAAGAAACATGGCTTGCCTCCCACCATTTTCCGCTTCCCTCTGCTGCCCCACCAGCCACAGTCGGGACACTCATCTGGAGCTTCCTTCTAGATCTCGTCGTATTTCTTCCCACAACGGGCATTACTCCTAGTATTAATATAATGCTATAACCATATGTGTAACGGATTCTCTGAATTTCCAGCTTTCATTGTGGACAAAGGAAGTCTCTAGTTCCTTCCTTGGTGGAGATATAATGGACAAGTAGGGTTGCCAGCACAAGGCTAGCAATGCGTGGGAGACTAACTAGTAAAGTGGAGGCCCTCACTGGTGATGTACTGGTTGCACAATTACATCACTTCCAGCATGACAGACCAAACCTGTGTGGCTTAACCATATAGTGTTGGCCAAGTGCTACAGTGTCGCCAGCAATGTGAGAACATCACTACCAGTTGTACCAGAATTGATGTTGCATTTTCTATTCTCCCCACCCCTGTCCAGTGCTCCCTCTAAGCTGTGGAGTCTTGTGAGCAAAAATTCTACTTTGAGCGCTACTGGCATTAAAGTTGTGAGTGAGCGATTTGGCTACTACATAAATTAGTTTGCTCTGGAGCCATCCTTCCTGAGCTAAGACAAAAATGTGTGACCCGGAGGCAAAAAAAACTCTAAGCTAGCTCGCACTAACTCAGCTTAGAGGGAACACTGCCCCTGCCCCATTTTTCTTCTGCTACCCAGCTGAGCAGTGGTGGGAACAGCCAGCAGGTGGTGGCGGGTCTCCTGCTGAAGTGGGCAACCGAGCACCCCTATGGGAAAGGCATATCTGCATTGAAAGGGGCTAGAGACTTGTTTTTTTTAAAAGAAAGTTGACAATTCAGAGAATCTGTTATACATATTATTATAATATTACATTGATATATAGTATTCAATTGCTGATTTTTTAAAAAATGCAAAAACACTAGTGGCCCAGAGGAGTGGGAATGGTGGGAACTGGGACAGGAAAATGCAGGGAAACCTGCCATGTGGCAGCCCTACTACTGCTGTGCTGTACTGGCAGCCATAGCAACAAGGGGGAAACAACACAAGCCAGTCCCCATGTAGAAACCACCAATGTGTACACATCCTGGTTCCTGTATAGGAAAGAACACAGGGTATGAGAGTGTGATGGACATAGCCAAGTCCATAACTGCCAGTCTCCCTTTCCCCTGATGATTTGGAGAGAAAGCCAGCAACAGCCAGTCAGGGATCCCAGAATTTCGGAGGAAGAAGGGGAGGGGGAGAAGCATAAGTGAAAAAAATCCTTTTAATGGCTACTTGAGTCAGAGAGGGTTTCGAGGTTCCTTAAGCAGAGTAGGGATCTTGCTCTGTCTCAAGTCACTTCAGGTGGAACTGACTGGTTACTGTGATGGCCTAGTCTGGCACACACTAGTTTATAGTTCTCATTCATGAGCTTTCAGGCACAGGACTGAATGGGGTTTTTCTTAGCAAATATATTTTAGTGCCCGTTAGAACAAAGTTATTACACGACTCTGTCTCATTGTTCTATATTCACATACCAGATACATTGTTCTATACTCACATACCAGGCTGTTGCCTGGAAACTATATCCAATTCACTGTTCTTATTTAACATAGGCCTATTAAGCATGCACAGCTTACTGCAGATTTTCCAAGCAGTAAGCCTTTAAGTTTGACTTCGGATTCTGTGCCTGCCTTATGCACCATTCTATTTATTTATTTATTTAATTAATTTATACCCCACCCTCCCAGCCAAGGCCAGCTCAGGGCGGCTTTTTCCTATGATGTATTCATTCTGCAGCTACAATTTTAAAAAAAAACACTTTTCTAAATTGGGGTGGGAATGTCCAAAGATTTTTTTAAAAAATTCTTTACACAATTGCCCTATTGCAGCTATGCAGTAGAGTCCAGCAATTTTTTTTCAAAGCTTCAGGATTCCCATCCCAATTTCTCCCTCTCTTTATATCTCATGTCAATCTCATTCTGTGCTGATGATCCCCCTCTTTATTTTGTTTGCATGTAGCACAGAAATCTTTTTTTTTTTTTGCACTGGGGATGCTGCCTCCTCTCCAATCCACCTTTCAAGTCAATACCCGCAGGGAACTAAACCTTGCACAGCACCTTTTAAACTCCCCCCACACTTTATTTTTAAAAATTCAGCTATAGTCTCATATTGCTAGACTCATTCTGATTGTAAAACAAATTGAAAAATTGAAACAACGAGGGAAAAACTAATCAATGGAGCTTGTACACTGTTGATGCGGGGAGGATGGCAGAAGGTGCAGAGTGGGCAGAATGACCTCCATGTGGGCAGGGGAATGACCTTTGAGGGGCAGCAAAAGGACAGGAGGGGAATACGAGGGAATCTGTATGCTTTTTAATTACCTTTGGCTTGGAAGTGAAACAAGGGGAAAAGTGGCACAAAGGCACTCCCAGAAAACCCAGGGAAACAATGACCAGGAAGCAAATGGAACGCTGAAGGGAGGAAAATGCAATGCAAAGCTGACAGACATGCATGGTGAAAGCAAGGGAAAACACCTGTGTGGAATAGGCCTTTTTCAGATCCCCAAAATCTGATTTAGAGCAGCTCAAAAGGTGGGGAATGAAATGCAACCCTACTGTGCAGATAAATATAGCTAAAATGTTATCACAGAGCATTATATGTCTTTCTGTCTGGTACATTTTATTCCACTTGTCCTTCAGTACACTCAGGGCAGCATACATACATTCCCATGTTAAAATGCAATACTAATCAGAATTATACCGTTCTGAGCTCACTGACTTCAATAGTGAATTTCGACCTCCGGTTTATGACGACACGCTGGCAGACGTACCTCCCGGACCTCCTGGGGGTACAATCCATGCGCTAGCGGTTAGGAGGGGGGGCGATTGTTCGCTACCCCCCTGGAGCCTTTGTGAAAGGCTCCTAGCCATGGGGCTTTTGAAGGGTGGCCTCTTCACCAGTGCGATGCTAGGGAATTGAGGTGCTCTTCCACCCCGATGGTCCAGCCGCCATGCGTCCAAATGCAACTAGAGCTGCTGACCGGGACAAGCATCAGAGATCGAGCACTTAAAACGCATTTCAAGCGAGGTCTTATGACCAACAACTAACAGTGAGTCAAGTGAAAGCAAAACACCGGCAACTTAAAAAGAAAGTCCCCCCCCCCGAGAACAGCGAGAAAAGCGAGTGGGGGAGGGGGCCCTCCCATACGCATGAACTAAAAAGCGATTTAGCAAGGGGGGGATGGAATTAAAAGTGTTGAAATCTGTTTTAAGAACCTTACCAGAGCGCGGATAGGCATTGGGTGACTTTCAGAGACTTTAGCAAGTTTTGACAAAAGTAAACAATCCATAAAAATGGAGTGGAAAAAAGCGGAGAGAGACAAACAATCAAAAGTGAAACCACCAGGGAGCATGAACCCCCACCAGAAGAGACCACTGAGTTCTCTAAACTTTTGGCAGACTCTTTGCGCCCTTTACTGGACCAGATGACTAGCATCAATCAGCAGCTGACAACTCTAAATCAGAACTTTGCAACTCAGCAGCTCCAACTGTTTGAAACTACAAAAAAGACAGAGCAAACAGCTGAGAAAGTAAAGGAAATAGATGCCAACTCTAAAAAAGTTAAGAAAAAGGTGCAAATGCTGGAAAGGAAGCAAGCTTCAGATGAATCTCAATGTTTACAACTGCAAATAGAGAAAGCTAACCTGGTCCTCCGTTCCAAGGGGTCCCTGAAGTAAAAGACGAGAATCTAAAACAACTTTTGAGTGATGCATTAGCTCCAGTTACAGATTTAAAAGCGGAATACCTTATAAGTGAAATTGATGTGGTCTATAGGGCCTGTTCCGTTTACATCAAGAAAAATAATCTGTCTGGGGAGATAGTGGTTAGATTCTCGAAGAGACACGTGAGGGACTCTATCCTGAAAGCAACTACAGGAAAACCCCTGAAAATTGGAGGCAACACCATCAGGATTTTAAAAGACATCCCATTTGAGATAAGGATGAAGAAGTACAAAGACTTAATCCTTTTTTTTTTAACCAACAAACAGCATTTCCTACAGATGGTTAACCCTCGAAGGTGTCATTTTCAAACTGCAGGACAAAAAAGAAGAAATTGACTCTGTTTCCAAAGCACGTGAGTTCCTGAGATTGCAATTGAGAGAACCAGCTGAGGACGCTAAAGAAGAGATGACAGCAAATCTAGTGGTGAACTGGACTCTGTGCCTTCCGACGAGGATTCTGCTTCAGAAAAGGGGGCGGCTGCCCCTAAATGAGAATACCGATTGAGGATTAGAAAAGATAAAGCAAAGTGAAGGCTGAAGGACTCTGAATGGTGCCTTAAAGCATGTGATATAAATGATGCTTTTGGGGGTGTCTTTAAACAGTTAAAATGGATAAAAAGATAAATATTTTAGCTTAACTGACTATGTTCAATGTAATGTAAGCATTTTAGACTAACACTTATATAAGATGATGTAATGATCTCCTATACTTTGGGCTTTAGTTAGTAGTGGTTTTCTTTCCTTTCTCCATCGATGTAGATGTTCCCTCCCTATTTTTTTGTTGTAGTTTGTAGTTTATAGAAAATGCAATAAAAATCCCCTCCGGGGGGCAATTGTTTTTTTAAATAGTGAATTTCATGGCACAGTGGGAATTCAAGAATTTAATCTGTACCTTACACTGACTCTCATGAGCAGTATAAAGAATTATATGAGGCTTAAAAGCAAAGAAAAGAGTGTCCCTATCCAGTCATTATATTTTCAGGGGGGGGTTTTCTCTGCCTCCTGGGTGTAGAACTGCTGACCAGGGCAGATTATTTTATTTTTTATTTCATTTGTTTAATTTGTATCCCGCCCTCCCTGCCAGGGCAGGCTTAAGGCGGCTTACAGTATATATGTATGTGTGTGTGTGTGTGTGTGTGTGTGTGAATGTATATATACAGCGAGGAATTATTAAAACATGAGATTTGAGTAAAATCACAACATGTAAAATCATAGGTGCTAGTAAACATACCGTATTTTCCGGCGTATAAGACGACTGGGCGTATAAGACGACCCCCAACGTTTCCAGTTAAAATATAGAGTTTGGGATATACTCGCCGTATAAGACTACCCCTCTTCCAATGCACACCAAATAAAAATTGAAAAAACATCAGATTTGAGTCACGGAGAACACGAGGAAGGCCCTCCACTTCCTCTTGCAGGCCCGATGGTGGAGTTTTAAGAGATAATTGAGAGAAGTGGAGCAGCCTGGAAGGACCAGCACGGGAAACACCACCGCCTCTCCCTCCCCCCCCCCGCGCCCTCTCTCTTCCTATTCTCTACTCCCAGCGTTGAATGTTCAACACCAGCCTTGCCTTGCTTTCGGGGGAGGAAGATGCTGCCTGGGCTCAGGAGAGCGAGCCCCACGTTTCATAAAAGTGAAGTTGTGGGAGGAGGGGGGGTGAGGAGAGTAGCCGAGGGGGGGGATTCTCTGAAGTTTTGGCTCCAACCCCCTCCCCTTCTTTGGAGGACAGACTCTATCACACATCTCTGCTGAGCTCCCTCCCCTCCCCAAACTCCACTCTCCCCAGGCTCCACTCCCAAATTTCCAGAAAATTCTCATCACAGGAAGAGCTGGCACTATCACTAAACTGTAGCAACACTTCCTCACCAACTCAAGCTGCAATCCTATCCACACTTACTTTTGAGTAAGTTTTGCAGGATTTACTTTTGAGTAAGTTTTGCAGGATTTACTTTTAAATAAACATACATTGGATTAGACTACTGATCCCTTCTTAAAGTATCATTTCCTCTCCTCAAATGAGGAGGCTGGTAAAGGAATTGCATATGATTAACTAGTCCGCCTTGAATTTTTAGGTATCAAAATCTTGTACATTTTTTGATGTTGATCATTTGGACAGTCAATAGATTCTTTAAAGAGTTTAAACAGATTTTAATGAAAATAGCTTACCTCCAGGGGTCATTTCCTGCAGGAGTGCACAGGAGCGGAGCTCCGGCAGTAAGGAGCCCAGGGGGCGGGCACATGCAATAAACCCTGCCCCCTGCTCCCAGCAGCCCTCAGTCAGGTCACAGGAAGCAAGAAGCAGCCAGGTAAGTTGCAGAGCCCCCCCAGCTCGCCTTCAGGTACCCGCTCTCCCTCCTCTGTGAGGGCAGATCTGCATGCCCCCCCCCCAAATAGCTAGCAATCCAAAACAGTCCAGTGGTGCCTGAGTGGTGGGTGTTGCCTTCTGACACACTTCCGGCGATGTCAGCTAATGAGCTCCTGCACCTCTTTTTCTACGAAATGACCCCTGCTTACCTCTGTGCTATGTAGTCATCTAGCTTATTTCTAATAGCAAATTTCTGTTTTCCTGTGAGATTTGAATTGATTTTGTGCTCTTACTAGTGCAGTGTAAAAGATGGAATGTTCTTCCACATAAAAATTGCTACCATATAGAAAACAAGAAGCCAAGGGAAAGTGTTCTAAGTCAGGGGTTCTCTCTGCCATAATGGTTTTCTATCTGTAGGGAATTGTTATGAATGGAAGTCAGGCTCTAAGTTTAGATTGTTAAGTTGGACCCAAACCACCACCAGTGGAGGAAAGTGGGTAAAGTGGGACTTCCCTAATTCCCCCTCCTGCTACAACCCAGTGAGTCCGCTTCTACTCCTGGGGATCAAGGGACCTTCAGGAAAGCCTGGGGGTGGTGGACAAAGTGCGAATCTGCCACGGGAAATTGTCTTTCCTTCCTGTGCAAATGGGAGCGCCATAAGGGTGGTAGAATAGCGCTTTCAGATCCAACCCAGAGTAGGGATTTTCCTCTAATACATATATGCCCTTTTCATCTTATAATGCATATAAAAAGCTTCTTTGCATCTTATCTGTTTCCAGCATAGAGAATGTTGGTAAGAATGGTTTTGTTGTTCAAAAGAAAAAAATGCCTCATATTTCATTTATAAGATTTCTTTATAGTTTGCTGGGAGAATAGGTTTAACAATAATGTATATCCATGCACTTCGTTATTTCATTTAATTAATTTAATATGTTTTATTTGAACATTCTATTATTAACTGACAATAAAAATGATTAAAAGAAAATAATAAAATTTTGGCCAGCTGCATAAATTCTTCCAAACAAACAACAAGCTATTCCTCTGATACTCAAATGAATTCATTTCTGTGCATGTTGTTTGCATTACCATCTAAGGTTTGTGTTGTTCCCTCTCTAAAGCAAATCTGAGTAGGGGGTATAAAGATATGACTATATGAACAGTAACACATGATCCCAGTTGGCCAATGCCGACATAAAATAACATCAGCCCCCCCCCCTAAATAATCTGCCAAGTGACATGTGACTTTGATCCAGCTACTTCTGTGCTTTGTCACAAATATTCACTCCAGCAGCTAGTGGAAGCATCTGCATGTACCCTGCATGAATAGCAATGCTTTGAGAGGGGGAGGGATATGAATTTCCTTTCTGGGATAAATGGGAGAGTATTGTACTTTATCATCGGGAAGAGGGAAAGTACTAACAACCTATAATGAAAACACTTGACAACCCTGAATATTAAAATTTACAAATTTCTTCCAGCATATAGTCACATGACTCTGTGGAACCTCATTTGAGTCTGGTGTACACAGATCACAAGAATCAATAGACAAACCATGTTCTAGAATTGTACCTGCTTTCAAACTTTGTGCTTGAATGCCCCCTCCAAACCTCACTATACAAAATCCGTTCTCAGACTTTATGTACTGGGAGGCTGGCAACCCTGTGTATTGCGAATGTGCTGCTCTCAATATATATGGTGGCCATGTTGTCTGAACAGGACCACCATGTGTATTCTGCATGCATGTACATACATCAGTAGCCAATGGAAGCTGCAGAGAAAATTGAGAGGGCAATTTGTGATTGGAGGATAATTGTGTCTACAGGTTCAGCTAGCCAATCGGACTTTCTTGGTTTGCCCAGGTGGCTCATGGTTATTAATGAGAGATGAAGATAAAAGCTGTAAGCTGCATTCAGACATGTTTTTTGCAACACATTCTGGTTTATCTACAAGACATACGTAACAAATCCCAGTCTAAATCCCAGTTTATCTGCTTCTTGCTTTCTCTCTGCCTCCCACTTGGGAAGGTATTCTCCCTATACGGCTGTCTCTGTGTTCATACAGCTTGCAAGGAGAGGTTCCACTCAACAAACTGTCACTAGTGAATTCACAGCAAACTATGACTGGTTCAAATCATGGTTAAAAAGCACTCTACAAGCCCTAGTTTAAATCCTGGTTTATTAGACTGACTGCATTCAAATATCACCACTAACTATGTTTTGATCAAATCCTAGTGTATAAATTACTCTGAGTGTACAAAAAATAGCATACACATTTAAAAACAGATAAATATAAACAGCAATTTATTGTGATGTCTTCTAGCCTCATGTCTAGCCCATATGGATTTTTTTTAAGTGTGAATGGTCCCAGATTCCTCCAGACCCACAATCTCATACATACTGGACAATCATGAATACAACTTGCAGCATAACCTGGGATCGCAGTGGCTGAGAAAGTGCCCAAGGACTCATGCTAGATATATCTATGATTGCTTAGGATCACAGACTGATCAATGCAGGTGCATTATCAGGGATTTTTAGGACAGCTTGTGAGAAGAAAACTCTTGTGTAAATCAGGCACTAAGCACTCTCAGATTTGGCAAAAAATATACCACAGGGTTACCCAATTGCCCCAGTGCCCTGAAGCACAGAGTGTAAAACTAAAGGAGAAACTATCATTTACTGTGGCTCTAATGGGTAATATACACAAGATAGGTCTGTAACATGAACCTACTCATTTTTAGCATGGCACCTGGGGCTTTGGATGTATTGTCTAGCAAGACATAATATTTGAAATTCAGTGGTGTTTCAAAAGCAGTTTGCAATGGGTAATGGGGGAGAGCTGCTATCCAAAATGAAAAGAATCACTAGGCATAAAACTTTTATGCAAGCCTTAAAGAGCTTTCTGGATTGTGCTTGTGACCACTATAGATTGGGTCCAAGAACTCCTCCTTTCTGCTAACCAGAAGAGAATCCTTGGGTCCAACTGTATGTAGTACTAGAAACAAGAACTGGCCAATGCACTAGACTAGTTAAGGATTATCTGGAGAGATGTTCTCCCTCTCTTCTAATAGTAGGACTCAGGGTCACCCAATGAAATCGTCTGGCAGTAGGTTCTGGGGGTGGTTACTAGATTAGATGGCTGTTCAACAGGGCTAGACAAGTTCTCAATAGAACTAAACAGATTTTCCACATTCAGAGGCAATATACCTCAAAATATAGGTGTTGGGACGTACAGTAAGGGAGGTCTGCCTGTAGGCTTCTCAGTGGCATGTGGCAGCCCATAGCGGTAAAGAGAATGTCAGGTTAATTGGATCCCCACTGTGATCCAGAAGGGCTTTTCTTATGATGCGACGCTTTCAGGAAGCTATTGAACAATAGCCAGGACCATCTTAGAAATATTACTGTATCTAATTGTCTTCTGCTCAAAATTAATGCAATTTTTTTAAAAAACACCAATCAACCACCACTGTATTTAGTTCAAATTATGGCCCAGTTTATCACTCAGAAAGGCTGCATTGCAGTAAAACCATTAGCAGCATCTCCCCCAGTTTGCTTTCATCTCACAAAAACAACAGTAGTGAATAAAAATATTAAGGGAAACTGTTTTTATAAACTACCCACCTCTTTTAGGAGCAATAATGCTATAATTTCCACATTTCCTTGTAATTTTTGGTAGTCTACACATTTCAGAATTCATGGCAATACATCTCAAAGGCCACAGAGGTTTATATCTATATGCAAAAATGACTCACCTATTAATGTAACTGAGAGCAACATACGTTGGCTGTTGTAGTTCTTGTTTCTCTAATACACGTGGGTCCGTATCTGTAATCAAAATGCATATATACAGTTATAAGGACTCATAGAAAATATCATGTAAAAAACCATTTAGTGTCATCCAAAGAAATAACAGGACTGTCTTTCTAGCTGTGTTAAGTCTGCTGCATCAAATGAAAACAGAAGTCCAGTACGCACCTTGAAGATTAACAAAATTTATTCCAGCACAAGTTTTCATGAGTAAGAGCTCATTTCAACTATCCATTACACTCATTTTCGATTTTCTACTTACTGTTTCATTAGCACAATGCTTTCTTGTGAGCCAATCATTTAGGCCACAGGGCTATCAAGACAACATATAGACTCACGTAGAAGCATCAGTGTTGCAAGCAGTGTTCACTCTAAGCTGAGTTAGTGTGAGCTAGCTCACAGTTTTTTAGCCTCCAGCTCACACATTTTTGTCTTAGCTCAGGAAGGGTGGCGCCAGAGCAAACTAATTTATGCAGTAGCCAAATTGCTCGCTCACAACTTTAATGCCAGTAGCTCACAAAGTAGAATTTTTGCTCACAAGACTCCATAGCTTAGAGGGAACATTGGTTGCAAGCAGCACCAATGCTACCGCTGTGCTCGAAACATGTATGTTGTACAGAGGTTTCTGTGATGGTAAGGCAACAGTAGAGGGGCAGGCAGAATCCCAAAGGTTTTTGCAGCTCTTCTAGAGTACTAGTAAAAACCCTGTGCTGTTTCAGATCAGTTTAAATAGCTTCAAGGGCTTTAGCTGGCAAGAGGTTCAAAGAGGCACATCTCTGCATTCATTAGCCAAGAGTAAGAGTCTGCTTTACCTCCTGTAGCACACACTACTGTTTTCTACCATTACAGCTATGGCACATTCTCATGACTGGGTTACCTCAAAGTAGATTCAGGATCAAATAAAAAATATTAAAAGGAAATAACTTTTTTCATCCAGCAACCTTGCTGAGCCATTTTGCTTTAGAGTCCACCATTGACAATAACCACCATTCTGTTGTGCTTTGCTTCTGAGGTCTACCCTGTCTGCATCACCTGAGTTCTCTGTCAGCAACTCAAATCAAAGCACGTCTACAACACAATTTTACTAGCATGGTGCCATTAGAAAATGAGAAAGAGGAAAATTAGTTCCCTCCAAAATTGATTTTCGAGTATGAATGGAAAAAAACAACCCAATTGTAATAAAAAACAAAATTAGGGTGCTAATCTCATCATTTTGCTACATTAACACAAAACAGAACTGAATGCTTGAACATATGAAGCTGCTTCAAACGGAGGCAGGCCCATTAGTCCGTGTACAATGCAAACCTAATGGGAGTTGCCAACTGCCTGGAGAAAAAAAGTCAGATCTTTTTAATAGAGGTTTAATGGGGTGTTATTTACTAAGTGTGCCATGAAATCTGGCAGAGGGTCTCCAAGACCTCAGGCGCTATTTCTAGCTGTGTTCTTACTGGAGATGCCAGAAACTTCTGCATGAGAAGTCAAGGTTGCCAATCTCTAGGTGGGGCCCGGAGGTCTCCTGGCATAATAACTGATCTCCAAACAACAGCGATCAGTTCCCCTGGAGAAAATGGCTGCTTTGGAGGATGGACTTTACGGCATGATGCCCTGCTGAGGTCCCTCCCCTCCCCAACCCCGCCCTTTGCAGGCTCCACCCCTCAGACCTCCCAGAATCTCCCAGTCCAGAGCTGGCAACCCTATGCATGTTCTACCACTGAGCTACGGGCCCTGCATTTAAAACTCTAACTGAGATTAAACTACAGAGGCAGACGTACCAGAAACAAAACAAATGTTTTAAATCACTGTTTTAGGCACAGCCACTTTTACAATACAACTTTCAAAAACGCAGTGATAGCTTTCCGTGTGAAAGGGAAAACATTTTTAACAATTTTTGGTTGATAGTGTACTTGACACATGTATCAGTCACTCACATGTGCATAATATTCTGTATTTCAGTGCACACACAACTTTTATCCCTTACATCTTTCAGAGTGGCACTCCTATTTTATCTTTTCAGCAGACATTTATGAAAAGCCATACCACATTCTAGATTGTTTGGTCTATATAGCTTCAGGAGTATGAAACCTGAATGAACAGAAAGAGAACTTCCCCACAGAGCAGTTCACAGTTTTTCCCTAAAAATGCAAATTTAAGATCAATTCAATGACCATCAATTAAATCCCTTTTTTTTGTTGTCAATGACAAGTATTTCACTTCCTGCATATCAGGAGGAAAAGGAAGGCGCCATAGAAAGGGAGCATTCGAAGTGTAGTCAGCATCAGTCTGCTGAGATCTGCCTGTCTCCCTTCTCCAAGCAATAGACATGGCCACTGAAATCATTCACTAAATTACTAAGGCAGTCAAACAATTGTCATTCAACAGTGTAACTACTTGAAAGTAAGAACAAATATTAACACTAGCCTGGTTTTGGCCACTTGGCTTTGGGAACAATTAAATTGGATCATCCTGAGCACCCATACCCCATTATGGGTGATAAGGACTTGGAGCCTTGTATTTGATAGGGCTGCCAGGCCTCCTACCAGCTGCCTTAGCTGCCCACTGCTGCTTGGAGTGGTGGGGGAAAAAAAGTTTTAAAAGACAACATCATCCGTGCTGCTATATCACTTCTGGTATTGCTGGAATCTGGAAGTGATATAAGGGAGCTCTAGGAATTACTGAAAACTCTATGGTTACTATCCATCACTTCCAGTGATTCTTAGAGCTGCACTTTATTGCTTCCAAGTTTCCCCCAGAAGTGACATAGCAATAGAGATGATGTTGTACCCCCCCATGTCCCTGCCTCCAACCTTCCCATTGGTTGCCAGACTACACATGGCTATAAATGTTGGGCTTCAACAGCATTTGTATCTAATGTTTATTTATTTATTATTAAGTATATTTTTACTCTGCTCTTCCTCCAAGCAGCTCAGGGTAGTATACATCATTCATTTACTATTCATACGTCCGCTATTTTATCCTCACAACAACCCTGTGAGGTAGATTGGAGGGTGGGGAAGAGGAGAAGGAGAGATCCTACACGAATAAACCATGCTGACTCTCACTATTTCAACTGGTTTCAGGCCATTTATTTCATCCTCATTTGAAATGTTTGTCAACAGTTTGGGGGCATTTTCCACAATGATAAAAAAGCAATCTTAAAAACTTGGAATATAGTGGGTACTTAGAACCATATGGCTGCTGAAAATTCAGGTCCTAAAAGTGATTGTACCAAAAGAATCATGACTATATTACTGTATAATTACTGCCTGTCATGCAGACCAGAGTAAATTACTCCAGCGTAACTATTTCCTTCTGTGAAGAAAGTTGATGCACATTTGAGATTGTTACTAGTACTACTGTCATGATGCATTCAAGAAAACAGTTGCCAAAACTAATTATGAAAGAGCTTGCTTGTTTTGCAGGGAGGCTTTTCTTCAAAATCATTAATTTAGCAGGAATTTACTTTTATTTGTTTCATTTTTTGTACATCTTTCTCACTGAGACTCTAGGTGGATTACACAATTAAAAACAATGCAGTAGGAACAGTCATACATGCAACAAACACTGCATTACAAAATTAGAGAATGCACTAGAAGACAGTCACTGTCTGTCTCTGGGCCCCTGCACATAGTGCATAAATATAAGAGCTAGGTATGTAAAACTAAAAAAAATGCAATTTTCTTGGGGAAATCCCTTTTATAAAGGTTATTTTAAAGTTACAAATTTCCTGTTTGCTCTTGGGGAAAGACTCCATTATTCTTTACCCCTGCTTAGAAATCTGCCAATCATGTCTGAGGAGTCCGTTTTATTAGATAACATATTGTTCAATGCACTTTAAATTCTGAAGCCTGCATGTTCAAATTCTGACTTGTGCAAAACCTGATATATTCTACTTTTATACTCAGTTTTTAATGTAATCGGCATGGCTGGCTAAAGAGCTTAGCATTTTTGTTTAGGCACATTCGTCAAAGATAACAAGGCTTTTAGGGTTTAAAGGGAAATGACCTTCCATGGGAAATACCAGCAAGGTCCCTGGGAACTCTGGACAACTTTCTTGGCTTCTTTCTTTTTGATAGCACAGCTTAGATGCTGCCTCCCCAGCAGACAGCTGATCAGAATGCCACAAATGCCCATCTACCTCCCACTCTCTCTGCAGCTGCCTGTTTTCCTTCTCCTGGCATGCACTGTCACCCTTTTCCTTCTGTATCCTTTACCCTGTGTTAGCTCATTCACACATTTCCCCCCTTCTCCCTTTCTTTGCATCGTGCTTTCCCTGCCGCATTCCTCGCACTAATTTGTCATCCTCTTCCAGATATGCCCTTTAAGCCAGCTCTGCTCCCAATCTTGATTTCTGTGCATTGCAATCGGTTATCTCGGTGGAGGAAGAGGCCAGCGACTGGGAAGTGCTTCAGAAGAGATATGGGCAGGGGCTTAGCAAGAGAGACAAGGGCAGGCATATAAAAATGCCAAGTAGAGGCTTTCAACTTTTCTTCAAGCATTAGCAGGGTAGTAAAATGAACTGAAAGCAGTCTAAACAGTTTCACATGGAATACCCAGAGTGCCTTAAATGTATCTGCAGATGACGAATGTTTCTTGAAAAATCATTCAATGCTAAACTGCTTTTCAACTCTGTTGGTCCTGGGGGGGGGTAGGAAAGGGGGGGAATAGACTTTAATGCAGCTACCACAAACCAGTGCCTGTAAAACAGCTACAGCTGTCATTTATTCTGAGCAGATCAGTTCTTGGTCATGTACAAACATCACCTTAACCCACTGGCTTCCTGAGTTAGTGTGTGGTACTAATGACTCATTATTTTATTGCTTTCGTTGTACAGTTAAGAGCTTCACGTTTGGTGTGTTCTCCCCCTCAACCACAAATACACACAGACTTCAGTGATCAGTGGCAATGGACCAGAAGTCTTCATGTTTGGGTCAGGCACTCAAGACAACATGCAGCAAATTAGCCGAGGGGTCTGCATGTCTCCTACCACCCTTTTAAAAAACCTATTCTTTTTTTAAAAAGAAGTTGAGAAAATTTTAAGCTACTCTAGGAGCTCAGAGACCTGAAATGTTAAAAAGTGAAAAGGTAAGTCAGCTCACAGAGTACCACTCACATTTGCAATTGCTGCTCAGCAGCCTAAAGAGCCACATTGCTCCTGCATGTCCTGGGGTGAGGATGCAGAGACTGTGCAGAATGGGTGTGTGCATGGAGCGGATGGGCCCTTTACTTCCATTGCTGCCATGAGGCTCGCAGCTTACCCATCCTCCAGTCCCACCTGCAGCAGCTGTTTCAAGTTGGGAACCACATGTCAGCTACAAGCTCTATCAGGCAACGGCTTTACCCACTTTCCTGGAATATGGGGTAATTGCCGCATTGGGGGATGGTGCTCAGAAAAGCCACAGATGGCATGTCAAAGAGCCACATGTAGAAATCGAAGCTGATCTACACGTTTAGCAAAAACCACAGTACAGTATTTATTCAAGTGGAGAACTCCATGTTCCTATGCTCCCCTCGCCATGATAAATATTTCCCGAATCCAGAAACCTAGCACCCTAAAAGAGAAGGCTATTTTGTATTATGAGGTGAAAACAATCCCAAGACAGTGCTGAACATCTCGATCAGCACTGGCCAACTAGACTGCACCATCCTTACAGAGCTGTTCTGAATCAAAGGTTTCATTCATGGGGACGGTACTGCCTCAGCCAGTATTCTCAAAAATAAACATTTAAACTGGCTTCTTCAGAATCTCAGGACTATTCCTAAAAGGACATGTCATTTACTACATTACTAAAACCTCAATCAAAGAAAATCTGTTAAACACTTCAGGCTTCAAACATTTCCAGAATGGGAACACCAGGGCAGAGAATATGATGTAACGTAGTACATACTTATCCCATTGTAAAAAAAAAAGAAAAAGAAAAAGCTAATATCCTGCTCCTTGCTTGGCCGGGTACCCCTCCCAAGCCTCCGGGGGGGAGTTTGGACAAAAAACACTCTGCACACAGTTTAAGATGGAACCTTTCTATATGTATATGGGGTATGTGCAGGGTAGCCAGCTCTGGGTTAGGAGATTCCTGTAGGTTTGGAGGTGGTGCATGGGGAAGGAGGGGAGAGAACTTAGCTGGGTATAATACCATAGACTCCATCCTCCAAAGCAGCCATTTTCTCCAGGGGAACAGATCTCTGTTGTCTGGAGATCAGCTGTAATTCCAGGATATCTCCAGGCCCTACCTGGAGCTTGGCAGCCCCAGGGCCATGGTATGGTACTACTGGCTAAATCAAGTGGAGAGCTGCATGTTCAAAGGTCCGTGTTCCCTTAAGAAATGTTCTGCGAAAGCAGAACTCCATTATATCAAGGAGAAGGGCAAGCTGGAACCGTTGGTCTGATATTAACCCTGGCCATTCACTCAGGAATGGGAACTGCAGGCACAGCAGCAACTTGCACAAGTGCATATCCAGCTATGGATATATAGCCACAAGCCTGTTTTCCTGTTTTGTTTTGTCTTCAGTTGAATCAGAGCAAGAATTTGGTTTGCATATGTTGCATCTGGTTTGTGCAATTGGCAGTTGTTGTGCCACCCAGTCCATTTACACACAACCTCATGTCTGCCCTTTTCTTGGATCTATGTGGAAGAAAAAGCACACATTACAGGACTGCAGAAGCTCTTTGGTTGCCTCAGTTCATATGTGTATCGCAGCACTGGATACCCTCCAGGACAGCATCCTTCTGATTGTCTTGCCTATGGAGGAAGTTATACCTGAACCAGAAGTACACGTGATTACTGGGACTGCCAGGGTTCCAAAACTTAAAATCAGTTATTAATAAATACATTTCAATTGGAGTTTTAATAAGTTATATTTAATATGTGATTTACTTCTTAGACCCCAGCCTGGTTAGAGGGGCTTATACAGATAGAAGCAGCCCACTGTGCATATATCCTTAGTTGGATGAGGAGTCATGTGAAAAATGGGTCCTGCACATCAATATATATAATTCTCAACATGGCCTTATCTGTGGATACTTAAATTATAGCAGTAGAGCCTGTAGCTTTAAGAAACAAAAGCTCTTTAAGTGGCTACCACAACTGTATTGCCTGCCTTCAAGCCTTGGTTTCTGTCAGAAAAGGTTGGGGGAGGGGTGAAGACATTTTCAGGCTTGTTTTGGCCTTTGAAGGAGAGAACTCAATACAGTTAGGCCTTGCAGCCACCAGGCAACTTGATACCGCTGAACTTGTATGACTCATCCAGGCTCAGCTTCTGCTCCTGTTCAATGGCAGCCACCTCACAAAAGCCAGTGTGGAGTAGTAGTTAAAGTTTCAGACTGGGAAACCCAGACTTGAATCACTAGTCTGCGGTGGAAACTTGCTGGGTGACCTTGAGCCAGTCACACATACTCCTTCTCATCTACCTCACCAGGTTGTGTGAGGCTCGAAGAAGAAGAGATTGGATTGTTACCCCGCCCTTCACTTGGAGTCTCAGAGTGGTCTCCTGGGATTACAGTGTCATTGATTCAAACCCTATTTCTCATTTTCCCCCTCCACTTGTAATATCAGGGGTGTTATGCTCCGGGTGTTTATCTGTTTGTAATTGGAAGTCCCAAATAATCTTTGTTTCATCATTCTCCATGGTCTTGTCTAGCTTGTGCTCGCATTAATTTCTGGTTGAAGGTAAACCCTACTTCTTGAAAAGATTCCAGTGCAACATAGCTGCAATTCTATCGTGATGTTTTTTGTAGTCAGTTTGAGCAATTTTACTGCAGGTACTGACCATGCGGTCAACTGTTTCATCCTTTGTCTTGCAAAGTCAACATTTGTTGTTATCATTGGTCTTCTGAATCTTGGCTTTCATACTATTCATTTTGAGTGTATGCTCTTGTGCAGCTAGAATGAGTCCTTCCATTTCTTTCTTCAAGTGCCCATTTTGGAACCACTCCCAGGTTTTTCCACTATCAACTTTATTCTCTGTGTCTTTCAAATATTGCCCATGCACGTGCTTTTCGTTACAGTTGCCAAAGTGAGTTTTGATTTCAATCTTTTTGTAATCTTCTTTGGACTCTGTAACCTTAAATAAGTCTGCCTTGGACACTTCAACTAAAAGCTTCTCTTTGTTTTTCTTGGTGTAGTCATTTAGCGCTTGTTGTTCTTCAATTGCTTGCTTAACTTTCAGGAAACTTCTTGCACCTAATTTTCTTGATAAGTAAAGATGATCAACATCACCTATAGGGTGTAGTGAGTGCAGCATTGTCATTATCTTGTGAGTTTTGCAATCTATAGCTTCTAATTCTGCTTGTTTCCAAACGATAATGCCAGCTGTGTATCTCAGAACTGGGACTGCCTATGTGTTAATTGCCTTTACCATGTTGCCTCCATTTAATTTTGTATGCAATATCTTTTTAACTCTTTGGTAAAACTCCTTGGCTGTCAGCTTCCAAAATTCCAAGATATTTGTAGTTTTCTTCAAAGCCCAGTGTTTTGATGTTGATGTTTGGCATCTTGATTCTTCTTGTTCAACAATCTTTCCTCTGTTCAGTGCTAATGCTGCACATTTGTCAAGGCCAAATTCCATTGCTATATCTTTGCTGAATATTCAAACTGTGTCTCTGGTCACACGGGCTGGAAAATGGGGGGGGGCGTGGCTGTTTGCCCGGAGCAAACTAACGCACGGCTGCCGGATCACACGTCCTGCCGACGCCCCGTGGTTCGGGGGGAGGTGCCGATCACACGACAATCCTGCGGCATGGCAAAGAAGCGGCGCAGCACAATCACAGCAGCAATGGCTAGGTGCCACTGCCATGGCAAACGGGTTTTTTTTTAAAAACCGAAGTGTGTGCCTGCGCCGTTGGGTGCTTGTGCGCATCCCGTGGAGACTTGGGGGAAAAAACCTTTTTGCGACGGGACATGGGCGGGTGCCGGATGCCACGAACTACCACCGGAAACGCGATCAGACGCCCACCCTTGCCCCGCGGTTTCCAGAAACTAGTACCTCTGAGGAAACCTTGGGTTAGCCATGGGAGCTCTACACTTCCCAGATGTTGTGGTGTGATCGCGCCTGGAAAATCCGCCTATCTTCCATCTCTGTAACATGGCTAATGCTCCGTGTGACCGCAGCCTGTATTTAGTAAAGAATCACTCTAATGATGACATCATCACCATCATTATTATGGCTGCTGTGAAGGAGGAAAAACTCACTGGGTTTATTATAGATTTTCAGACTGTTTAAAGCCTTGCATTATCATTTTTTTCCCAAATAAGGGAATTAATTGCATAACCATATCACCTCTTGGATATGAGCACTGCAACAACAACAAAATAACCTTTGAAGCCTGCAGTGAATCTTCATGGCTGCAATTAAAGTGAAAAATGAGAGAAGGTGCATAACTTTTCAAAACTGTCTCATGTATATAAATAACATTACACACCACCAAGGGCAGAACAGAAAGAAGATCTAACCCCAACATTTGTTAAGCCAGTCATAGCATTGTTTATTTGGTTGCTGAGGAATGCCCTTTTCTATCACTGCAGAATCATCGACACAGTCATTTGAAGGCAACTCCCCCCCCACCTTAAAACTTTTTTTCTAGTTAAATAATAACATTTGTATGTACGTTAGGGATTCACTGACTGCTTAGGAAGTAGAGTTTTATATCATCCATTCCATTACACTTTACCTTCCAACACGCAGGCAGTTGAAAATGTATTCACCCAATACAGAGATCCATCAGTGATCAGATGGACAAATCAGTCTTTTGCATATATGGTAGAGGGGAGATCCTCCTACTCTCCAGCAAAGGAAACCAAGCCATGCATGCTTTGACCTTTGTCACCCGCAAGGCTTTATATTCAATTTAAAAGGTCCCATTCAACCCAAAACAGACAACTGGATCAGCATACTTCTAAGCTTATTGTTTTCTAAGCAAATTATTCCTAAAATAGATTTGTCCAGTAGAATTCCATAATTAGTACTCCACCACTCTCCATTAGACAGCATCTTCCTTGTACCACAGTGTCGGAGTATCACATTCAGGCATAGTTATCTCATTTATTGGATGTGTTTGTGTAAACGTGCTTTTAAATAGTTACCCATACACAGCCCAAAGCTAGATGATTTTGAATGGGGGGCACCGGGGGGCATGATGTCACTTCTGATGTCACAAAAAGCAGAGCGCTCTCCTAGGCCCCCCGCTACCATAGGACAGAGATCTTTCCAGTGCTACCTCTAAAACTGGGCAATGCACCACAGCGACAGAGAAGGCCCTGCCAATCTGGTTCCCAAACCAGTTGTAAATGGCAGCCTCCCCCTTCCTCCACTCCTATCTTGGAGGAAGAACTCCTCTCCTACTTTCCAGATCACCAGAAAAGAATGGAGGGAGGGTTTCTGAGGGAAAGGAAAGTGTCAGAGGAGGGGATCGCTGCTGAGTGGGTGGGATCTTGTGACAGCCCCACCAGTTCAATCTAGCCACCTCTGGAGAAAGCAGAACCATTCTAGCAGTTTCTTCTTGCTGCTGGGAAGGCTTGGCTGCAGTGGCACTCTGTCTCTGGGTGGGTGGGCAGGCAGAGTGGGGGTTGTTGCAAAGGCATGTAAAACTTCAGGCAGGAAAAGGCCCCACGGGGAGGGGGAGAGCAGAGTCAGAGGTTGGATTGGATTGGAGGCTGTAGCATGCCTGATGGAAGCACCTGCCTCTGTGTGAGCCCAGCAGCTGTTTGCAAGGCCATGGCCTGCTTGTTCCCTGTGGGTGCCCAATGGCTGTCTGTACAAGCCCAGGGGTGAGTCGTGGATGGGCCACGATCTGTTTGACAGCTGCAGCAGCTGCTCTGGCCCCCACTGGAAGCCGGTGGCCATAAGGAGTGCAGTGCACCTCCTACGGTGGGAGCACTGCAGGATTTGGGGGAAGTGCTGCCCCCCCACCTAACTATGCCCCCTCTGCCTAGCTATGCCTCCTGCCCATACAATAGCTCTGGATGCTTGCAATTTGTAACAAAATGGCACCATTCCATAAACACTCACAAAGGACCATATTAATTGTACTCCTGTACACAACCTCAAATGTTCAACTATGGCTTGGGCCTGTTTACAACTATATTCTCTAGCAGGGAGGATGGCTAGCCTTTCATCACATGGAGGAGTTCTGAAGTTGCAGACTGGAACACATCATGTTGCTAAATCTTTCACTTCCATGTGCTCAAATTCTGATTGAAGAGGAAAAAAAATATAATCTTTGCTCAGAAGTTTAAAATTTAGATACCCACAAATAATCAAGATTCAGAGAGATCTTATTGCAATATGTGTTAAAGTAACCTAAGTGTATTGATGACATAATATAATATTGTTTTAATCTCAATGGAAAACTGAAGATCATTTCAGAAAGTCTTCTATACTGTAGGTATGGACCGTCTAGCCAATATTAGTGGATTTGGGACAGCCAGATTCTAATCTCCAATCCAGCACTGGTGGCTTCAGGCAAGCCACTATTTAATTTATCTAATGGTGTGCAACCTGCTGGAGATATAAAATTGCCATTTCTTTTATTCCCATTGATCTTCCAGAGGTAGTCAAGTACAAGTTCATTTCACATGCTATGATGATTCTGTGCTTATTATGTTAATTTTTATATGGAAAACATAATTATTGATGCAACCCAAGGCAATAATTAATGGCTACCTTCTGTGGGTAGAATATCCATTAATCAAGTCAGCAGACTAGAGACCTCAACAATTATGCAAAATGCATTAGAGATGAAAAACAAAATGAATCTACTGAGACAATTTAAGAGCAAATAAATACAGGTTAAAACTATTCAGTTAAGAAGCTCATATGCCACCCCTACCAATTGCTGGTGGTATGTCAATGTTTACAGAGTGCTAACAGCCTTACATACCTCTATAACAAAAGTAACATGAAATCAACTGTGTGCCAATACAAGATTACAAAAAAGTCTTTCTTCTTATAGAGTTTATTGAGGCATGTGAAGCATCTCAGTTACTTAGGAAATGCTGTACCTACATTCTCTATATTAGCGATATAAAGATGAGGAATTCATATCAGCAGTACAGGCAGACCAGCCATATCCATCCCATTGTGTTCCACAGGATTTACTACTTTGTAAATGGTTCTTAGTATCGCAGCCTTATTATTTAAATAGTGCTTTCACTAAATGTTCAAAGTGCTTAATGTGCATCATTATATCTAATTCTAAACAATGGCCTCACAGTGTAGATAAAAAATTCCATGCAATGGGGCCATATAAAGTTAGGGGGTACTTTTCCAGCTGCCTTGGGAAAGCCCCCAGTTTGCAGGAAAAGACCATTGAAAACTGGTACAGGGTTGAGCTGGAGTTTGAATTCAAATGTATGATTATGTCCATAATATGCATACCAAATTTTATTCCACTCTATTGTATTTTTTTAAAGCCAAATGGGCAAGTCAAATCCAAATCCTCCATTTTCCTAGGCAGTGAGGTCTGTCAAGATTTTACTAAAATGATGTCACAACATAAATCACAATGGCTGACATACTTCACTCTAGATATAGCATTGCACTTTACATTTTGTATCTTCCCCTCCAAAAGAAATTGGTATGGGGAACAAGCTGGTATTCAAACATCAAACTGTCATAAGTACACAAAACAAGTTTCATTCCATTATCTTAATGCTCAAGGGAAAGATCGCATTACAGTATGTTTTATATTTTCTAGCCTGCCTTGAAAATGGTCATGCAGGTGTTCAGGTTTCAAAAGGAAAACTGGAATAGATTCGGGGGGGGGGTTCCTTTCCCAAAAGGGGTTTTGCATTTGTAATATATTTGGCATCTTCCTCAGGCTCTTACTAATGGTCAAGTTGGTATTTAAACTCCCAACAGTGAATCATGTTGTAAAAATACTGATCAAGTTTTATTCCATCTTTATGCTCATGGTAAAAAGTACATCGCCAATGGCTCAGTTCAGACATGCCAAACCATGGCTGAGGAAGCTTGTGGTTTGGCACAATGTTTGAATTAACAAAACTTAGGTCCCTGCCACACTGCAGGGAAAAGGACGCTCGAACTGCAGCTAATGTGAGCCGCAGCAAAGTTGAGATGGCGCGGTAGGATCTCACGGATCCCGATCAGATGCCGGGGAGAAAGCGACGGTGGGTAGGGGAGCCTGGCGAACTGCGCATGCTCACACATGCGCAGTTCGGCCAGGAGCCGGGGATGCGCCGGCGCAAGGACGCGCCGGCGATCCCACGGTCAGCGTTGCTGCGGCCCTTCGAAAAGAACCACCTTGGTAGGTGGTTCTTTTTTGGTGCGGAGCAGCGCTGGAAGGGACGGATCAGGGACGGAGACGGTACGCTTCCCAGATGTTGCAGTGGGATCGTGCCCGTTTGCTCCGCCCCGTTCCGTCCCGCTCCCGGCCCAAAAGGCCTCGTATGGACAGGACCTTAGTTTGCAATCAGCCAACAATTGAGAATCAAACACCATATTTTGAAGTGGGTTTTCAAACTGTGAGTTGGGTTCCCTTGGTTCGGCATGATGTCTGAAAGGACAAACCAAATTGTGCCCAGAAACTGTTGCACCACACAAAACAGAGTGAGCGTGTAATACTGAGAAGACAGGAAATGACAGCAGAGAAGCAGCTGTAAAACCATGGTTTTTGCCTACTGAGCACATGAAGCTGCATTACATTGAATCAGACCTTTGGTTCATTGAGGTCATTATTGTCTACTCACTGGCAGTGTCTCTCCAGCATTTCAGGTGGAAGTCCTTCACATCACCTACTGCCTGGTCCTTTTAACTGGAGACGTCAAAGGATTGAATCTGGGACATTCTGCATGGCAAGTAGGTACTCCACCACTAAGCCACAGCCCCGCCTCAAATATATTTGGAATCTCAAATCATGGTTTTGTGTATGGATTATGTATGGGTGGTGTATGGTGATGTATGGATTAAGCCGATATGTCTTTTACAGCTTTCCTGGTTCTCTCAAAAATGGCTTTGTGTATTGAATAGGTGTTCAGAGGCTGATTGTAAGTATACATACCAAATTTTACTGTGATCTCTCAAGGGAGATAATGCCTTATGGGGTATGGTGGTATATGTTTTCTATCTCACTGGGAAATGAGCATGAGAGCTGAGTTGGTGTTTGAACTTCAAATGAAGAATCATACCATATTATATTTTTATCTTTCCCATGCTATTGGGAGATACCAGTCTGCAGTGCGTTTTTCTATGTCTGCCCCCACTGAAAACTGGTGAGAAGGTCAAACTGATATTCAACCCTGAAATGTAAAACTCTGTCAGAACATCCACACCAACTTACATTCTTATATTGAAATCTACAAGGCAAATATAATACATTTCCCCCTGCTTCCTACTGAAAAAGCATGCAGGAGTTGAGCTGTATTTGAATTTAGAAAGCAAAATTGTGTCTTGATCATGCACATCACATTTCATTCTTAATTCTCAGTGTTCAAAGACACGTATTGCATTACAAACATAAGCAACATGTGTGCACATGCACACAGAAGGAAACAGAAAATGCCAAATGTCTTGCTTTGCTTGACAAATTACTTGCTATATAATATAGTTCCAATCCATTAAAATTTACTCATGCCTAAATCCTACTGAAACCAGCTGAACAAGTTAATCATATCTAAGAAATCCCATTAGGTTCTGTGAGACTCAGTCATAACTAATTTTGGTGGATCCAAGAGTCCTTGTGAATATGTATCATTTTCCACTGAAAATTCAATGAAATATTTGCAGTATTTTCCCACCAAGTAAAACAGCATATTTTGCTGCACCACACTAAAACATACTCTTTCATCAATCATGTCATTATGCATCAACCCTTACTGTTCATAGCAGACACATGAAGACAGACTAGCTACAACTGTATGGACACATCTTTGGGAATATTCCTCCTTACTGACGACATTCAGACTTGCTTCTGACTAAACAGACACAGGATTGGGCTGTGAGATGATGACCCTGATCAGGGCTTTTTTTGTTGTTGTAACAGTTCTCACCAGCACTGATAACTGGCACCTTTTTTCAGGGCTACGTCCTGAGTAGGGAAATTGGCATAAATTGGCATAATGTTACATATGAGTATTGTCACTTTATTTTATTTTTCTTACAAAAAACCCTAACTCTAAAACATCAAGCTGGATCCAACCAGCTTTTCCTCTGGTGAAACAGAGGTCCTTTCCACGTTTGCCTGTCACTCTGGATTTTCTCAGTGTTCAAGGCGAGGCAATTTATGTCCGTGGCAAAACAGCATCCAAATAACCCGGGGCAACAGCAGGCTGAAACTGGGCTGGCCACTGGAGGTAACGTAATGCAGAATGGGTGGTGGTGGTGGATGGAATAAAAAGAAAGTTGAACTCAATTTTAATGCAGAATGGGAAAAAAACTGGTTTAAAAAGAAAGCTGAATTCGATTTTAGTGCAGAATTGCTTGGAGGGCACTGTGGTGAACATGGATTAAAAGGAGAGTGCAGAAAGAGCCAGGGAGAAGGATTCCCTTTAATCATTCACAAAAGGTTATGTTAAGAATTATGGAACCTGCATGAACAAAAGCCATATGGACCTGTAGTTAGGAGGACAATCATATGTGAATAAAAAGTTGGCTAGATCCAATTTTCATAGTGAAACCAATCAGATCTAAGCATGCTTTACACAATTATTTGGCCAGTACGTATATTGAAACAATCTGGGTTTGAGCCACAGCGTACTAACTCATGTGTTCAGAACAAATCACACACAAAAACTTGCTTCATTACAAGTAAACAGACAACCCAAATGGCTTAGTTCCATTCCCACCCAGATCTTACAGTGCATTGGAAGTGAACTTATATTCCCTCCGCCCCCAGACTTGTTTAGGATCATCACAGCTTTCCAAAGCATGAAGTTAACTGTCCTTAAACAGTTGTTGCTATGTGAAGCACAACATAGCCCGTTTCAGTATGTTTTAATAGTGAATCTTGACCTGCCCCTTTAAATGACTACGTGGGTGGCTGACAGTTCAGAGAGTGCTAAGTGTATCAGGGCCCACCTGGCCTTCACCTTTCCCTAAAGGCTTCATCAACACCTATCCCATCAAGAGCCTATCACATTTGCATGTTTTATTCTTTGGGAAAACAAATCCACATTATCGTGACTTAGGAAGGCAAGCAATGATGTGGGAAGGGCAGTGCTCATGGTGTTTGTATGCAGGGAGTCTCTGGCTCCACCCCCGGCATCTCCAGTTCAAGGATGTGAGCAAGTTGCGGGTGATCCGAAAGACCTTTCTGCCTGAAACCCCGAAGAGCTGGGCCAGACAAAGCAGAGAATTCAAAGCTTGATGGACTTGCTTTAAGGCAGGTTTTATAAGTTGCCATGCCATTTGAAAACTCCTGATTAAGGTGAGCGGCTCTCAGAGTGCAAAGAAATATCAGACAGTTGCAAGAAAATTTAGTCGTGAAGTAAATTGTGTCCCTTTTTGATAAGTGCTGTAACGGAAATCCAGTGCCCCATATGGTAGCACTGGCTGCGCTTTTATGTGCATTTTACTACCATGTGTAGCTTTGTAGAGTTTGTCACCTATTGGCCAGCAAAGGAAAACTCCCTGTATGTCCTTCTCCGTCTTTTCAGGTATTTGCATTATTGTGGACTTTGCCATCTACTGGTAGGTAGGGGGGACTGCAAGTTTAAAACACTGAAGATAGTTGCTGCAGCTCCATAAGAACATAAGAGACGCCAATGTTGGATCAGGCCAAAGGTCCATCCAGTCCAACACTCTGTGTCACACAGTGGCCAGAAATACCAGTGGTATGTCCTTCTCCGTCTTTTCAGGTATTTGCATAATTGTGGACTTTGCCATCTACTGGTAGGTAGGGGGGACTGCAGGTTTAAAATACTGAAGATCGTTGCTGCAGCTCCACAATCATGTCAACAAAGAAACCCCCCAAAAGATAAAGACACACAGCCCTCTCCACTCTTCTAGCTTGCTAACAGGGCAGTGGGAGTGCTTTCAGCATTGCATGTGCATAAGCTGGCTGCTGTGTCTTTTCCATCTTGACTGGGAAAGAAAGCATTGGGAATTCAAATCTACTGAGTCCAGCATGGCTGGTGGCTGGGGATAGCCGATTCTTGTTGTGTACTAATAAAGCGTGCTATGCACTACGTCAGTCTCTGTCATTCATCCATGCAGCAACCCACTACACAATAACTGGGAAAGAAAGCATTGGGAATTCAAATCTACTGAGTCCAGCATGGCTGGTGGCTGGGGATAGCCAGGGCACTCAACATGTTCCTGGCTGGTGATGTGATGTCTGGTGAGACCCTTTGCCATGAGTGTTGATCATTGCAAGTAATGATAGTCACTGGTTGGTATAAAGGATTTAAACAGGATTACTTCAAAAAGAGAACCATAGACTCAGACAGCTAGATAGACCCTGGGGGTTTCCCCCCCAGATGGTTTGGAATCAGAACTCTATAGCCAGTTGATATTGAAAGCTTCCTTCCTTAGGACCGTAATGAAAATGTTCTAATTACCACAGGCAGAAACAGTCATGGGAAACCACCACAGAATTACTGAGGTGGACACCTGGGGTGATAAGTCTTCTAATGAGCTAATATTTCATGTGAAATGAGAAGTCATCCCTGTGATGACTGCAGGATCCAGGCTGTGGAATTACTGTGGGGTGGGTTCTGAGGTGAACTCTCAACTTCACAGAACTGCCTTGAATATTAGGAGCGACAGACTGAGAAGTTGAAATGGTCCAGGAATGTGGGACAGACGTGCATGTTAAGAACAATGAAAAGAGAATCAAATTTTAAACATGCACTCCTGATTTTCCCAAGTCAATCCACATTGCCTGATCATGGCTGAAATACAGAATCAGAAACTAGAAATAATGAGATGATCCTAACATTAAAAGCACAGTGAGGATAAAATGAGACTTTCCCTTTTGGACTGATAGTTAAAGTAAGCCTCTCTGTGTTTTTATGTGTCTCTGTGTGTGAGTATGAGTGTGAGTGAGTGAGACAACACAGGGGCCCTGGCACAAATTCAGTTACACATGTAACAACTTATGACTGAGTACACTTTCCCAAATTTAATATAACTATTTTGAAAAATTAGCTGTTCTTAAGAATCATTAACAGAGAAAGGCTTTAGGTACCTCCAGGGACCAAAAATTCAACTGGTGCTGGTGCCACAGTGCCATCTTGTGGTCACCATTTTTACAACATATGAAACAAAGCATGCCGTCCAAATCCAATGCAAGGGAAAATGCTAGCATATCGGAATTTGTGCTGAAATTACATTATTCAAGTCAAATGTTCATTTTAGCTCTTTCCAGTGGGGGAGATACAGTGCCAGACAATTTATAAAGCACAGAAACATCTTTTCAGTATAAAAGGATCTTGGGGTCGTTTTAGACTGTGAAATTTATTCTCATTCTTTTTGCTGCTTCATTGAATTTTGCGAAAGTTGTATTCATTCCAAGGCCACCCCACAAAAAAATTTATCATGCACAGAGTCTAGATTTTCTGATAAGATAATTTACCCACAAATAAGCAAACATAATGTAGCATCCATTATTACAGAAGATAAATTCATTAGAGTACTGCTCTAACTAATGTGGAGTCAGAACATACATAAATGTCAACTGGAACAATTTCACTCCACCTAAGAATTTTTTTTTAAAAAACGTACTTTTAGTTTGTGGCATGGCAGTTTCTATTAAAAAAATACTGGGATCTTCTTTTTAGAACAGGGAGATTTCTGGCTGTGAAGAATGCATCTTTAGCTATCAATAATGGCGAACATAAAACAAAGCTCAATTGGCTGATGTCAAGTAGATGCTAGATCCTCCCTGTCCAAAATATCACTGCTCTCCTCATCACTCCATTAAAAAAAGGACCAGAGAATGAAGTTGCCTACCTCCAGGCAGGATCTCCCAGAATTACAACTTCTGTCCGGACTACAAATTACAACTTATGTCCTGACCCCCCAGGTCCCTAAGTATAGCCTGGCCCGAGTGCCTGGGACACCTATGGTAGATCATGATGCTGACTGTGCCCTGAGGAATTAATGCTAGCACTTTATTAAGTTGTATAGTTATGGTTTTAAATTTATGCTTGATTGGGTTTTATTATTTATTGTACTATTTTATATTGCTGTAAGCCGCCCTGAGCCGGCCTTGCTGGGAGGGCGGGTAAAAATCTAATAAATAAATAAATAAATAAATATCAGTTCCTGTGGGGGGAAATGGCAGCTTTGGTGGGTGAGCACTCTGGCATTCTACCCCCTCTGAGGTCCCGCCCTCCCCCAAACTCTGCTCTCCCCAGACTCCACCCCCAAATCTACAGGAATTTCCCAACCTGGAGTTGGCAACTATACTGGGAGGGTCTGGAAATGTACATACCTGAAAATGTTGCAGCATGGAAATGTTGTAGTAAGGGAGGCTAGCTACAGCCCTACTTTGAGCATTGTTGAGATTTTGGTATTTTTTTAGTGGAAGAGTTTCCAAGAAGCTCAGGTATTCAGGGATGGGGGGGTTGCAGATTCCCCCCCCCCTTTCCATGCAGCAGCTCACCACATCACAAGGGCATGTAGCTGTGTTCCACCACATGACCGTCCCATTTCAGAACTCAGATGGGACACTACTTCTTTAAATGTTTCTGAGGTCAGCCTCTCCTTAGCAAGAGTCATTGTCCCCCACATAATCCTGATTTGACACTGTTGTGTTGAGAACTTCACCAGTGTCTGACATAAAATCTGAATCGTCTAGTGACAGGGTACAAATCAAGACTAATGGGAAGTATAGCAGGCTTATTTCGTTTTCGTTTGTTGCTTTTAAATTCCACCCCCAACTGGTACTAACACTGTATTCAGCAACGCTTACTGTAAAAAAAAAAGGAACAACATGCTCAGAAATCTCTCCATGAACAGGTACCAGCTTTGGTTTAGACTGGAATTTAGTTGCACACATCATCTTGGCCTGGGCTGTAGCAGCATCTCAAAACGACCCAGAAAAAGGAATCAATGTACTTTCCGTAATACTATAAAGGGAATCACCCCACATGCCGCTAACTTAAAAGGTAATAAAGCCTGGGCATTGTGAGGCAGGCGGAGAACTGAGGAGATCTGAGCAAGCTGCATAAAGAGCTGGGTGAGCATTTGCCCTTCCCCCCTTTTTTGCAGGTACCCTAAAACCTGAGTTTGGTCAGAGATGAGAGCCAAAGAGCTCTTGGTTCTTAGACTCTGGCTTTATGGGAACTGTGCTGGCAGAATCAACACTAGCCAGGACATTTTGTAGCAGGGACTCCTTTGCATATTAGGCGACACACCCCTAATGTAGCCAATCCTCCAAGAGCTTACAGTAGCCCCTGTAGGAAGAGCTCTGTAAGCTCTTGGAGGATTGGCTACATTAGGGGTTTGTCATCTAATATCCAAAGGAGTTCCTGCTACCAAAAGAGCCCTGCTTGAATGGCTCCTCACCTCTTTTGCGCTGGGAGCACAAATTTGTTTAAATTTGTTTTGTTGACGTACTTTTCACTTTGTAAGTTACTCTGAGCCCCCAGTGTGGGAGCAAATGAGAATAAAAATATTTAAATACATAAACAAAAAAAATGTACACACTGACATGTTCCTACCTCAAAGCTTGGTTGAGGTGATACGTAAAGTTTTACAGGCCTCAAAGAAACAGAAACAATTCTAACAATGAAAGACTGTTTTGAATGCTTTCCGCTGCTGAAATCACTTGGCAGCCATAATGACTGCCAAGGTGACAACTTTCTGTCAGACTACTTCCAATTATAGGGCTTTATGAAGACAGAAAGGATACAGGATGCCTTGATGAGAAAAAACAGTGTATATATAGGCTAATCATCCTCCAGCTGTAAGGACTGATGTAAGGAGTTGTTGTTATGGATATGTCTGCGTAAGTAATGGCTGTTATTGCTTTCAGACTTCATTTTACATATTTTGTGATGGGGGAAAGGAAGGTGTTTATATCTTACATTTCTAGACTTTGCAGTGTGGTGATGTGTTCACTGGCTTGCTTTGAAAAAATACCATTAAGTAGCTCTCATTCTTTTTTGGAATTTGACAGTTGACATTTTTTTTTAGCCAGTTCTTTTCTCACTTTAATAAGAAACCATTAAAGAAAGAGAAAACAACAACATGGGGTGGATTCTTAAAAATGCTCTTCGGATAGAAGGAGTGATGATCCATAATTCTACCTTCCCTGTTACTGGAACCCTCCCAACCTGTGTGACTTTTTGCCTGTGAAGCTTCCTAATCTTTTCCTAATTTGCAGTACTATAGACAGCAAAAAAGGGGCCAGGGTGGCTCAGAGCTTAAGATGCCGAATAGCAGACTGGAAGGTCTGTAGTTCGGCAGTTCGAGACGCTAGTGCCATGTGACAGAGTGAGCTCCCATCTCTGGCCCCAGCTCCTAACAGTTCGAAAGCAAGACATTGCAAGTAGATAAATAGGTACTACTTTGGTGGGAAGATAACAGTGTTCTGTGCACCTTGGCATTTAGTCATGCTGACTACATGACCATGGAGACGTCTTTGGATAGCACTGGCTCTTCAGCTTGGAAACGGAGATGAGCACCGCCCCCTAGAGTCAGATTCGACTGGCTTTCGAGCAAGGGAAACCTTTACCTTTACTAGACAGCAAAAGCTCCCCCTTAACAAAGACTACATAAGCAAGTAGCAGTGTTTTTATCTTAAAATGACCAGAGCTTGCTATATTTATCTGAACCTTTCTATTTCTCTCTTATTCCAGTAATAATTATAATTATCATGTGGCATTGTATGTGGCATAGCCAGGAGATCCTGAGATTGGCTACCTGAAGTACTACCTATTTTTAGCATTATGCACCACTAGATGGCAAGTTAGACTTATTTTTTGGGCTGAGAGAGCTCTGAGAGAGCTGTGACTGACCCAAGGTTGCCCAGCTGGCTTCATGTGTAAATAACACCCATAAACAGTGTTCAGAGTGTTTCATTTATTTAAATGTACTTGTTTATTTGAAACATTTCTATGCATTAACATTAAGTACCCACAAAGACTTCTTCCTTTTACATAGCCTCAGTTTAGACATTAGCATGTATGGAAATTCAAAACAATGGTTGGGCCTTTCAATGGTGGTCAGTGCAATTACTATGGTTCTGTATGACATATGTAATGACTAGCAATTTTCACCAGCTACCATTTAGACAACCATTTTTATTTATGACTGGCTTCGTTTCATTACCTCTTTGGAAGACCACAGCTAACAAGCCACTAAACTAACCCTGGAAAAAGCTAGCAGCAGTGGTTTCAATAGTAATTATGGCTACTTGATGAGCATTTTACTTCAGCGAAGGGTGATTGATGAGCACTTGCTTGGCATACAAAAGGTCCCATGCCCAGGACTTGGTATTTCCAGGTAGAGGGTCCCAGAAAACGGGAGTTGGGGAAGCTGTCTCTGACTGAAACTCTGGAGAGCTTGTCAGAACTGACAATACAGAGCTAGATGAACCAGTGGTATGACTTTTGTATGTTTTTAATTTTTTTCATACAATAACTGTCTGGTAAGCTTTATTCCTGTCATACTACCACTTTGTCTGACTTTAAAAAAAAATTATATTCTTTAAGAAAAGGTGGGATACAGAAGGGAAAAAAAGGTCAGGGGGAAATAGAGATTTGTCAAGTTTGTCAGATATTGTGAGTTGTTACGTACAACAAGTAAAATCAGATGTATTACCAAATGTGTTACATATTTCAAATATAGAAGCAGACAATAATGTATATTTATAATACTGAGTTAATAAGTGTGCTTACAAAAAAGCAAACAACTTATGCATAACACTGCTTAGAGAAAGATGGTTCTTTCAGGACCTTCTCTGTGTGAAGTATTCATGAGCTGGGGGAGGTGGAGCTTTTGCTCGAGGGAGCAACATTTCCATCTGAGGTACAGCACTGGCAGTTCAGGTCTATGTTTACCTCTAGGGTAGTTTCAAGTCTGCTGTCAGGAGCTGCCTATGTGATGAGTTCAGGCTAGGTCACTGCTAAATCGAAGATGATTTAACAGGTCTGTCCTGAAAGCATCTGGGATTCATTGGAGACACCAACAGAAGTTGCCTTGAACGGGTCAAACTGCACAGCTTTGAAGAAAGGCAAATGCCTTCGATAAAAACTAAGAAGGTTTGAAAAAATGCAGAGAGAGATATGAGTTTAACCCTGGACTTGACCATGATGATAGCCTTGAAGTCGCCAAAATGATCTGTTCTGGTGCCTTTCCATAATGTCTCTGTTTATTCTGCCAGGGTTGAATGTAAACACCTGCTTTAATAATGTAAATTAACCAACTTTGCATGCTTTGTTTTGAATAGCTCATTTGCATTTTCAACTTTGTGAGGCAAGGTAGGCATTGATATTGTACTTCCTCACTGCCTAGAATCTCACAGCCTTACAGTCTTATTCAGTTTTACTGAGCAGTCTTATTCTGTCTTTAAATACTGTACCAAGAATTGTTGACACATACTTTCACACCCACCTTCTCAGTACTTAATGCTGTCTTTTAAAAAGCTGAAATTCTTACCCAATGCTGATTTGGTGCTTTCATGGTGCAACTGTGGAAACCCAGACTACATGCTTGCGTGTAGATTTGTGATAATGAGACAATGTTGTGAGTTTGCTGCCTGAAGTGGCTTAAAGTGACACTGGATAGAAGTCAGGACCTTTGTTGAAAGAATGTAATGTGGATGTTTCCTCAATGTGGATTAACTATTCAAAGACCTTCCCTACTAAGCTTTTTTCATGAATGACAGCTCCAAGAATGTCACTCTTCAGCTGATGAAAGGGTCAGGTTAGGTGTTCGAGTTTATGTGGGGGGGGAGCTGAAAGAGACAGGGACAGACACAGTGAGCTTAGAGCTGGTTAAAGCTCAACTATTACTAAAACACAGCATTTTTTTTCCTCCAAAGGAAATGAAATCTAGGTCATGCTGTCCCTGGTACATCTAATTGCTGTGAAAAGTGGGAAGGGCTTTACAATACGTAAGCTAAACGAGGAGAGAATCTCCCTCCCTTCTCTTAGTTTCAGAGGGTAGCCATGTCGGTCTGCACTCTGCAGTAGAAGAGCCAGATTTGCGACTAGTAGCCACTTAGAGACCAAGAAGATTTTGGAGCATAGTTTCTTGAGGGTCAAAGCTCCCTTTGACGGATATCTGATGAAGAGAGCTTTGACGCTCAAAAGCTTATAAGCCAAACATTTCGCTGGTCCCCAAGACTTTATCTAGCAAAATACAAGAACAAATGATAAATATGCCAAGGAAAAAACTAAGAACATAAGAAGACCAGTGGACCAATTAGTCCAGCATCCTGTTTCACACAGTGGCCCGAGATACAAAATATAGTTTGTAAGAAAATATCATAATGATCTCATGATCACTCAAAACAGAATCTGCTAGCAAACCAGAATGCGTTTTTCTAGATTGTCGCCTTTTAGACTTCCAATGGATTGGTCATTTATTTGCATATAATTAACTGTGTTCAATTTTCCTCGTGTGTAATTTATATTGCATGTAGCAATTTGGTAAACTGCTATACTAGTTGTGATTAATGGCATTGTTGTCTTCATTGTATATATTGTTAGAATACATTCATTATTTTCAATTAGTGGGCTCAAGGTGGTTTCATTGGATGTTTTCCCACCCATATGTTAGGTTCCCATATGTTCCCACACTAGAAGGCCAACAAATGACTGGTTGGCCAATGTGTAAAAGGTACCTAGGTTAAATTTACCTAAAGTTTTAAAGTTTTCATTGTTGTTTTTATATTTTTGCATGCAATTTAGCTCTGGTTTTAATTGTTTTAATGATGTGGGGGGGTTTTTTGTTTTAATGGTTTTTAATATGTGCTTTTATTATGTATGTTTTAATTGGTTAGCCACCTCGATGGCCCTTATGAGGGCAGAACAGTGTGGCATAAATTTTGTTAAATAAATTCTCTGGGTTAAATGCTGCTTTAGTGAAAAAAGCACATGGACAACAGGTTAAAACTTGTGGCATTTCATGGCAGAAATAGCAGAAAATGGGAATGCTGATTATGCTCATAATACTGATTTGTTGGATCAAAACTGGAGAGATACTCTTCCCCGTCTAAACATTTTAGGCCAAATATGATTTTTCTTCATCAACATCTCTCTCTCCCCAAGTACAATACTTTTTTTTGCTATGTACATATATTTAAAGGCAAGCCTTTGGATCTGACACAGGCCTTCTCTCCTATTTATACACATATATCCCAAAATAGCTTTTAAAAAAAGAGGTGCTGGAACTCTTAAGAGGAAAATGAAAACTCAAGAATTTTTAAACATTTTTAAAAGAATTCTTTTGAAGAGGTTCCAGAACTCCATTCCGGCACATTCCCCCAGAAAAAAGCCCTGGATTACACCAACTTGCCTGGTACTGATGTTAGACTGACTGGCCTGTAATTTCCTGGAAGCTTTTTGAAAGATGGGGGTTACATTAGCTACCTTCCAGTCCTTGGGAATGGAGGCAGATTTGAGTGATAGATTGTATATTTTCGTCAGGAGATCCACATGTTCACACTTGAGTTCTTTCAGAACTTTTGGATTGATGCCACCTGGGCTTGGTGATCTGTCAGTTTTTAATTCCATCAGTTGTAGGACCTCCTATCTCATCACCTCAATTCGACTCAGGTCTTTTGACACCCCTCCTGAAATCATTGGTTCTGGAGTGGGCAAGCACTTCCCATCTTCCACAGTGAATACAGAGGCAAAAAAATGCATTCAGTTCTTCTGCTGTTTCCCTATTATCCTTTAGTAATATCTTCACCCCTTGGCCATCCAAGAGCCCCACTACCTCCCTGGCTGGTTTTCTGCTTCTAATGTATTTGAAGAAATTTTTATTGTTAGTTTTTGTTTTTTGCAACATGTTCCTCATAATCCCTTTTTTGCCTTTCTGATCACCAGCTTGCATTTTATTTGCCAAAGCCTAGGCTCCCTTTTATTTACCTCACTTGGACTAGCCCTCCACCACTTAAAGGAATCCTTAGCTTTTAGTGCTTCCATTACTTTGTTCACTAACCATGCAGGTATAATTTTTTTAAACCTTTTCTAACCTGCAGTATACATTGTACCTGAGCTTCCTGTACTGTAGTTTTAAATAGTCTCCAAAGCTTCCCAAAGGGATTTGACCCTCATCACCTTTCCTTTCAGTTTCTTCTTCACAATCCCTCGCATTTGAGAGAAGTTACTTCTTTAAAGTTAAATGTAGTTGTGTTGATCTTTCTGAGCAACTCCCTATGTACATAAATGCTAAACTTAATAGCATTATGGTCAGGGGTCATTTCGTAGAAAAAGAGCTAGGGGAACTCATTAGCATAACTCATTAGCATATGCCACACCCCCTGACATCAGGGGCCCGGCGGTGGACCTGCAAGGCCGGCGGGAGTGCGAGGAAGCCCCGCCAAGGCCCTCCCTGGCCCCAGGCAGGCAGGGGTGGGGAGGGGCGGGGAGGAAGCAACTTACCCTCCCTCTTCTCCTGCCTCCTCCTGGCTGAATGAGGGCCAGAAGCGGGGCGGCTGGAAGCAGGGGGTGGGGCTTCATCGTGTGCCCCGCCCCCACGCACCTCACCCGGGGTAACTGTGTTCCCCAGCGTTTTCCCCCGAAATGACCTCTGATTATGGTCACTTCCAACTGGTGCTATAATATTTACATCCCTCACCAGGTCTTCACTACATTTCCTTTAAACCCTGCCTTTCTCTACAATGGGGACCCAAAGCAGCTTACAAAATTCTCCTCAATCTTATCCTTACCCTTTGAGGTAGGCTAGGTTGAGAACATGTGTCTGCCCAAAGTCATCCAGTGAGCTTCTCTGGAAGACTGGGAATGCAAACTTGGATCTCACTTATCCTGTTCTGAAACTCTAAACACTACATCACATTTGCTTTTGTGGGGTGACTGCTGTTGAACAATGGCAAGCAGCCAAGCCTGGGTGAGTCGTTCAAGCTATATGGTAAAATTTGAGTCCAGTGGCACCTTTAGGGTTGCCAGGTCTGGGTTGGAAAATACCTGGAGACTTTGGGGGTGGATCCAGGAGAGGGCAGGGTTTGGGGAGGGAAGGGGAGTGACCTCTGCATGGTACAATGCCATAGAGTCTACCCTTCAAAGCAGCCATTTTCTCCAGGGCAGCTGATCTCTGACAGCTGGAGATCAGTTGTAAAAGTGAGAGATCCCCAGGCCCCACCTGGAGACTGGCAACCCTAGGCACCTTTAAGACTGACAAATTTTAATCCTGGGTATAAACGTTTGTGTGCATGCACATTTTTTCAGATGAAGATTATAACCACAATTAAAATTTGTCAGTCTTTTGCCACTGGACTCAAACTTTGTTCTATTGCTTCAGACCAACAAGGCTACCCACCTGAAGCTGTATGGTAGCAAGTCACCAGTGATTGCTTCCAGGCCTGGCTCCAAAGAATTGTCCATCAAAGGCCAAAACAGCCCTGGCACCTCCCTCCGCCTCTTCCTGACAGAAATCAAGGCTTGTAATACTGTAGTGAATGCCTAGCAACAGAGCCACTGGGGGCATTTGTTTCTTAAATCTACAGGTGCCGCTAATATTGAGATGTGGGGTTAACCCTAGTATTAGGGTTGCCAGGTCCCTTCATCATGTCAGCAGGGTTTGGGGGGCATTCTGGGGTGGGCTGATGTTACACAACATGCTGATGTCACCCAGAAGTGATGTCAGTACATCAGTGATGCCGGGGGTGACACTGTTTTTTGGGCAAACTCTATGGTAAAAATGGCCTCAGACCATAGAGTTTTGTCCAAAAAGCACAGCGTTGCCCCTGACAGCACCAACACACTGATGTCATGTCCGGATGACATCAGCACATCATGCACAGTGTCAGGGTGGGGGGAATTTCCTCCTGCCAGCCAGCTGGCCAGTGGTGGGCAGGCGTCTGCAAAAGCAGGGGATCCCCTGCCCCCACCTGGGGAATGGTATCCCTACCCAGTGTATTTTTTTAAGATTTCAGATTTTTTTTTCACAAACTGGGGTTTTTCTCAGGTTTGTAGAAAAGATCTGTCTTGCCTGTTCATAGCTCTAAATTGGCCAAGTTGAGAATTAGAGATATTGATGCTTTAAAAATTCAAGATTAATATCTGACTTGCAACCTAGAATCTGGGAGTGGAAGAGGAGATTTATCAAACGGGCAAAATAAAATAAAATAAAATAAAATTAAAAGCCAAACAGTAACATGTGCATTTGGATATTAACCAATTTAAAAAACAGACCAAAACTGTTCTATTCAATAATACAATTATTCCAGGGAAAGTTGATTCCTCAACTCATGTATGATTCATTGCTATGTTTATGTAAAGATTTCCATTCCCTGGATGCAATGCAAGCCAAATTTCTTAGATGCCTATTTGGAGTCCCACACTGTGCTCTCATCTTAGATTAGAGTCAGGGATGGTGCTGCTTGAAGGATGGGGCTCTTGCCAAGCAAAATAAATAAATAAATAAATATGTTTTTGGCTCAGATTAAATTTTAATCCTTCTGGATTAACGTCATTAATTCTTTCATTTAATTTCCACTCACACTGTGTGTGAGAGCTGTTGAAGATAAATTACATTTCTATGGGTTTACTTCTCTAGCCCTATGCCATCTTGAATCTACGGGAGCTAAAGACATAATTTGGCAGTGACTCTCAGCTATATCCCTTCAAGTAGACAGAGTGCAAGTACAGTCTTATCCAGTGGTAGAAAACTTTGCTCTGGTGGACTCTCTCTCTGTTTTAAAGTAAAGGTAAAGGTTCCCTTGCTTGAAAGCCAGTCGAGTCCGACTCTAGGGTTGTGGTGCTCATCTCCATTTCAAAGTCGAAAAGTCAGCGCTGTCCAAAGACGTTTCTGTGGTCATGTGGCCAGCATGACTAAACACCAAGGCACACGAAATGCTGTTACCTTCCCACCAAAGTGGTACCTATTTATCTACTTGCAATTTCCTGCTTTCGAACTGCTAGGTTGGCAGGAGCTGGAACTAGAGACCAGAGCTCACTCTGTCATGTGGCAACTCGGGTCTCGAACTGCTGAACTACTGACCTTCCACAGCCTGCAGTTCAGTATTTTAGAATTCAATAATTACCAAAAAGCTTTCACTTTGGTTCACTTTAATGCTTTACCATTAGCTCTTTTGGAAGAGAGATAGGTATCTATCTCTTACGCTCAACATGTTTGCCTCGCCAACTGGACACGGTTGAAATAGTTGGCCATGTGTTCTTGTATTGTCCTTTGTTTAGGAACATTTGGTATCTATACATAACTTCAATCTTATCCAACTTTCCAGGCCGAAGTGATGAATTTCATATTTTGCTCCTTCTTTCAGATTGTTCTAATGAAATAACCTTTATGGTGGCCAAATTTTGTCCCTCGGCATGCTCAACAAGGAAGCAGATGGTTAAATCTTTTTATTACTTATATCTATACTATTGAAATCAGCCTATTAACAGCTTTGAAATTTTATTATATGTAGATATGATAATGATTTTGTCTGTGTGTCAATCTTTAGTTGAATACAATTATTATGTAACCAGTTCAAAACAGCAACAATATTCAGATGTGGAGCTCTTCTAGCAGCTACATAGCTAGCTTTGAGTTTATAAAAATCAGAAGGAAAGACTCAGGTTCTTATGAGTGGGTTCTTATGAGTGCAAGAGTGCTTGAAAATATGAATCTTTCCCACTGTTCCTCTCAAGGTTATCCCCCCCCCCAACCCCTCAGTGGATAAGAAGTTGTGTTGGCTGACCTGCAGAGAACAAGTTCTCAGAAGATTCTGCAGTCCCTGAGCCCTCAGATACCCAGGACTCAGACAGATCAGTCCAAGGGTGGCTATGAAAACTCTAATAAGATTGGGAGTTAAAGAAGGACTAGGAGTACCTTATATTACTACATATGTGGTTCGGCTAGCTGAAATGATAGAATGGTACAGATGTGATAAAAAAAGCAATATTTGGAAACTTTTCTTAAAGATGGTTTAAAATTGAAAGATCTGATTTGGTACAATAATAGAAAATTGACTTGGGATAATCCTATTATCTATTCAGTATTGGCAGTTTGGTATAAGTTAAAGGGTAGCTTTAGTCCACATTTGTCACCAATGACATCAATATTCTTTAATGAACAACGATCTAATTTAGGTAATCTCCAAACCTGAAAAAAAAATAATTTTGATACTTTCGAGACATTAACTACGGGTCAATTTATGTTATCGTATGAGGAGGTGGTGGTAAAGATGGGTGGGATACAACCCCCATTATTTAAGTTTTTTTCTCCAGATCAGACATTTAGTACATGCACTTTTAAGGAAACATGCAGGTTTAAGATCTAAAACAGCTTTTGAATTATTGTTCTCTGGTAATGTCAAAGGTGCTATTGCATAGTTGTATTCTTGGCTAATTAATGTGGACAGCAGTCCATTGAGTTGTACTAGAAAATGGGGAAAGGATTTGCTAATTATGATCACTTAGCGAGGAATGTAGTTGGCTTTGGGAAAGGGCTGTTCTTAGACTACTGTCAACTAGTCTTAAAGAAAACATGTATAAATTACTTCTTCAGTGATACCTACCTTCCCATAAATTATCCCTTTCATATAGTACAACAGAGGATAAGTGCTGGAGATGTAATAGTTCCTCTGCAGAAGTGTTCTATATTCCTTGTCTTGCCCTAAGATTCAAACATGGAAGATCATGTTAAATTATGTTAATGAAATGCTGAGAAGGGGAATTCCTTTTGAACCAAATTAATTGTTCTCATTTTTTTTTGAGAGGTTACATAGACAATTCAGATTTGGAACTAGAACTGAGTTTATTTACAGCAACAAGAATGGTTATTGCAATAAACTGGAAAAAGCCAGAATCATCAACTACCAGTGAGTGGTTTGACAAGATTGGGTTTGTTGCACTAACAGACTATCAAAGGGTTAGTAGAGGTAACTTTAGGGAACCTGATTTATTTACTAAATATTGGATATTATTCATTCTTTTTTGCAGTGAAAAAATATATGATAACATTTACCCATTTGCTTATTATGATTTCTTGTAAAAGTACTGTGGAATTTGTTTTGTGTATGTGTATATGTACTGAGTGTATGTTTGTATTGAAATAATTTTTAAAAACCACACTCTCACCCATAACATAGATGTGAACAGGTATAGGATTGCCAGTTTCCAGATGGGGCTAGGGGATATCCCAGAATTATGACTGATCTCCAGAATACATATCAGTTCCCCTCCAAGAGTATAACTCTGACGCCCCTTTCCGGACATACAGAGCTCCTACCACCTTCTACACCTCTCTCTCAGGTTCAGAGTTTTCAGTAGGTCAGGAGTCACAATTGCCACCCTTCTCATCTCTTTTAAATTTATAGAGAGTTGTGAGCATCTCATACTTCATGTCTTCTCTCTCACCTACAGAGACATCAGCAGACAGGGTAGCCCAGCCCTCTTTAATAACAAGCCCTTGCTCACATAGAGTTATTGGGGTTGGGGCTCAAACACTGCTCCATTCATACAAGATATTAAATTATGTGTGTTTATTTCTTTGCCTTAGACACAGCCCATAGGGTTAAACAAAACAGGAAGTTACTTTTATTTATGGTATTAATATAACACTGAAGAAACTGAAGTGGGAAAGATTGAAGGTCAAAGAAGACGAGGACGGCAAAGGATGAGATGGTTAGACAGTGTCATAGATGCAACGAACATGAAGTTGAGCAAACTTCAGAGGACGGCGGAAGACCGGAAGGCCTGGCATGATCTGGTCCATGGGGTCGCGAAAAGTCAGACTCGACTGTGCGACTGAACAACAACAAAGAAACTAAGGTGAAAGTTACAACATTTAGCTTCCATTGAACTCTTTGCATAAGCAGTACACACATGTATGCACAAAGCTTTTCTGTTACCAAATGCAGCTTCTTTGAGGCTAACATTTTAAAAGCCCATTGGATGAATCTTGCAGGTATCTCCCTCACTACTAGGTAAAAACCAGAAGGGGATCACCAACAAGGTCACAAGAGAAGGAGGCAAACGCATAAAATGTGACCTTGTTTTCAGATGCAAATGACAGGAAATGAATCCATTCCAGAAGACCCCAAGTAATTCTAATTTTTAAACAGTCCAACCCAACAGTATCATCCTGACACTTAAGCTATTCTTAAAGTTGTTAGATGAGATAGCACATGTCTCTGAGGGATGGGAAAGTAATCAGAAATCTATTGACAAATATGTTCATCATTATGACATTTGCTAGTTATCCAATAAATTCTCATAAACCTGGGACAATATACAGTACTAGAGCTTCTGGGCTTCCATACCTTTAGATAGACTCATAAAGGTTAAGACTTTCAATGCCTATTAGCCATGATAACTTATTGGAATCTCCCTGTTCAAGACAGACTGCCATTATACAACCAGTGGTGAGGGTAAAAATGGGGAAAGACTCTTGCCTTTGTGTTCTGCCTGTGGGGCTTCTCAAAAGGATCTTGGCTAAACTAGATAATTGTTTGGTCTAGTCCAGCAGGGCTGTTACATTCTAATACTGGGAATATCCTGGAAGTGATCTAAAATAACATAGTAGATTAATAAGAGCAGCAAGCCAACTAAACCTTCTGTAATCCACAGCAGCCGTCTCAGTTGATGAAAATCCTACCCCTGCGAGGATGTGAGGTGAATCACAGAGCAGTAGCTCTCACTGGGAAGAGACCTTGCAGACAATAGTGTAACTTTGCCACCCCTCCTGCAATTACTGTGAAAGAGTACCATGGTAAGGGCTTAAGTGAAATGTCAGATATGAGCAGCACAATTTAATCTTCCACCTGCAGTCCTTCTCACAGCACTTTAAATCACTGTGAGTAAATTTACAGCCTGTCATCCTTCCGCTCAGAAGATGCCAGCCTCATCCACCCATTTGTCAACCTCATAACTACCCCCAAAGAGCAAGCTCTCTGAGCTAAAGCCATAAAGTACTGCCTTGAAGTGCTTGACACCTAACTTTGCCACTACATCTCTGTGCATAAGTGTGGTAGACACTCAGGGCACTCAAACACTGTCTGTCATTGTCTCCAGACTGTAAACTCCGTGGGACAGCAGACTCTCAGATTTCTTTCTGCCCAGTACTTATACCAGACATCACAGTTCGTTAATAATCAGCAGCAGCCATTTTAGAATTCCTCAGAAACTGGCTGAAGAAATACTGACTTATCTTCATAACACTCCCACCCTTAAAAATTAGTTTTTCAGACAATAACAGGGATGAATTATGAAGCCCAGCAAAGCCAAACAGATGAATGTCCAGTGTTGTGGAAAAGACAAATAAATAAACAAAATGCGCAAATGCAAAATAGAGTTAATGGACTGATGCAGTGGTAATATAAAGGGGCAATTTTTACACATTAAAGACCAGTGAATTTACTGTCTGTTAACACACACATGCGCATGTACACATACAATTTTTCGTATCTGGCCCATGTCGTAGACAGCCAGTATCTGCGGGCAGATGCACCAGAATGGGGTGGGTGGTACAGATCTGTGAGTCTCCACCTCTGTCTGTAAGGGATGGATTGTGTCATTTTAGATTTTATACTGAAGTGAAACTGAAATACATATTTGGCTACTATCCTGCAAATAATTTACAGAGCTGAATGTTAAACGATGTCTTATACCCACATGCAGTAATTAGCAAGCAGGGCAAGGAGAATGTGTTTAAAGTACCAAATTACTACCAAAATAATACTTAGAAAGATAGAAAAACACACTTCAACAAAGTACAGATGATATGTACAATGGACATATTTAGGATTTTCCATGTGGGTCAGATCACAGCCTTGATTGGACAGGTCCCTTAACAGTACTAAAAAGCATTCTAATTGCATTCTTCAAGCCAGCTGAAGACTGACAGCTTCTGCTCTCCAGTTCGCTATCACAGCACATCAAGGGGTTCTGTTATAAGAGGAGCACCTGGTCTAAATTTATTTCAATGGCCCAGAGCAAAATGGGAAGGTGCTTAATGTTCAGGCACAATGGTGACAGTTTTACGAGATATCGAAGGCTCAGAAACAAACAAATGAAAGGTTTTGAAAGGTGCATGGATAGAAACAGTGACAATAAAAATTCAACATGAATACATCACATTTGAAACATATACCACCCAGGAACTCGAGGGCAAGGCTAAAAGTTCAATACTGGCAATGCCTCCCCCCCAATCCATATATGCATTAGAGTGTTCCATAAAATAAATATTTAACTTTATTGCACAGAACTATTTTTTTTACTTAACTATAGATATTAATATTACTCTTTGATACAAAAAAGTATAACTTGAGAATACTGAACTTCATTAGTTTAAGGAAATAACTGAAGTCCCTAGACTCATAATAAAAAGTAGAGACATCACCCTGCCAACCAAAGTCCACATGGTGAAAGTGATGGTATTCCCAGTAGTCATGTATGGCTGCGAGAGTTGGGCTATAAGGAAGGCCGAGAGCCAAAGAATAGATTCTTTTGAATTATGGTACTGGAGAAGACTCTTGAGAGTCCCCTGGACTGCAAGGAGATCGTATCAGTCAATCCTAAAAGAAATCAACCCTGACTGTTCCCTGGAAGGCCAGATACTGAAGCTGAAGCTCAAATACTTTGGCCACCAAATGAGAAGGGAGCACTCACTGGAGAAGACCCTGATGCTGGGAAAGATTGAAGGAAAAAGAAGAAGGGGACGGCAAAGGATGAGATGGTTGGACAGTGTTATTTATGCAATGAACATGAAATTAAGCAAACTCCGGAACACAACAGAAGACAGGAGGGCCTGGCGTGATGTGGTCCATGGGGTCACGAAGTGTAAGACTCGACTGTGTGATTGAACAACAACAACATCATTGCCATCTTTCCTATAATTCTTTCTGCAACGTTGGATTAGTTCCTGTAGATCTGTTCTGCTAGTGATGTTGTTTCCTTCTGGCATAAAGAGCATTCTGTGATAAGAGTGGCTCACATCTTTCATCAGGGAAAGATCCTTGTACCGCAAGAAAGCTCCACTGCTTGCAGAAAGGACCCAACCCAATATCTTTAACAGCTTCCCTCCCATCTTGTCACGTATTGTATTATGTCACATTTACCTCCCTCTGAAAGCATGACTTGGGTCAAACCTGAGCTGCAGAGTTGTGTACTGAACTTATGTTCCAGATTTCATTGCAAAATCTAAAAAGTTCAGTGGAGCACTATATTGAGTACAAACTGACAAATGGAATGCCAAACAGTCAACTTAAACTGAATGCTTCAAGTTGACTCAATTAATTACATGCAAGCTTGTAATCTTAGGATCCAAAGACCTATGGAGCTAGTTCTGTGAGCCTCAGCAGGTTATATAACTCCTCCCAAACAGCAACTCTACCTGCGAACATTAAAAGCTGCTTTCGAAAATGACGGATATTGTAAAAGCAGTTAGTGACGGCAGGGAAGTCAGATTGTTCCAAGAATCTATTGTAAAAAATAAATAAATGAACTGGACAAGTATGTTAGCATGGCTTCACTTTGGATCATGATTCTTCATTAAAAACCTCATTACTAAAGCTTCAAAACATCACTCCCCTACCACAGCCCACATCCATGTGATAATTCTATTAATTATAACCGAGAGCTAGCATGGTGTAGTGGTTAAGAGTTAAGAGTGGTGGACTCTAATCTGGAGAACCAGATTTGATTCCTCATTCTACATGAAGCCCGCTGGGTGACTTTAGCCTGATTGTAAGCTGCTTTAAGACCCCCTTAGGGCAGAGAAAAGCAAGGTATATAAAGAAAACCCCTTCTTTTTCTTCTTTTCTCCTGATATTTTGAGTATTCCCCCTAATATCAGAAAATACTGCTACTATTCCTCTGCGCCCCACATATATAGCAGTCGACAGCATCCAACAGTAGAGTTTGCAGCCCTGTTGGGAAATATTGTGAGGAAAACCAATACTTTCCGACCAAGAGCCCTGTACTTAGTGCATACATGCTATCCGTGGGACAGCTCAGGAGGAGTGAGAAGGCCAGGCAGCTCAGGCGAGGTAAGGCAGAGAGTAAGTAAGTAAGTTTATTAAGAACAGTCATAAGACCAGCAAAATAGACCAAAATAGTACAGCACAGAATCTACAACATAGGATCCTTATGGCCTTAATTACTAAAATACCAAACCGGTCAATTCCATCATAACTGGCTCGAGTTACAATACATTCTGCGCTTTTTGATTACCAAGTAACAATATTTAGCAACATTGCGTGTGACAGAATCATAAGTATCGGCCAATAAAAACTTCATCAAACAATCCTCATCATATGTAAGATAGGCAGAGAGGGAATTGCCTGATTCTCCATCCCTCCAGCAAAGCTCCAGAACTTTGATTGGAAGTCAGGTACCCAGATCATAGGCAAGCAGTGATGACGACAGTGTGCTGTACCTTAATATGCCTTTCCACCCCAAAAGGGTGGAATTAAAAAAAATTGCATCCCAATGCTGAAACGTTTCAGTGATGGAAAATGACTGTGTTGAAATAAGCAGTCATTCTCATTGGGGACACATTCCTCTTTGCTCTGCCTTGTGAGCGTTTGTGTGTGTGTGTTTATCTGGTCTGGTCTCCTCTCTCTCCAGCCTGAGAAAGCTGTGATCACAGCCAGCTCTTGCTTTACATGCGAGGAGACACACTATTGAAGCCAATGGTGCTACTCTCAGGTAAAATCCACCAGATAGTCTCTTCACCCTTTGCACCTTTCTCCCCAGTTGCAATTTGCAAAAACCCTTCTTCTCTTTGTTACATTCTTTTAATCGTTTTAAGTTTTAAAATGTCAGGGGCCAAGTAATTGCACAAATAAATTACCTTTTGTGCTTCAGAGTGGCTGTTTGAGAGCCTACTGCATTTTACACAAGAGTAAATGGGGCTATTCTCATGTAAGGAAGGTGGTACGAATGTGGCTGCTGAAATGCTGCAACGCTTCAGCACCTTTTGCAAAAACAAAAAAACCAGACCCTGGAACAGAGGGAACCCATGAAGGGAAGTCCGAACTGATCCCACCAATAGTATGATTATCAAAAAAGGCACAACACATGCGAAAATGTGAGAGGCTCCTGCAGTCTGAAAAAACCCCTTGTGTCCTCCAACGAACATGAGGACTCTGTAACATGTATTAGCCCTCAGCAATACCTACCTCTTTGGAGGAATGCTGAGATAAAAATGTAATGGTGATGATGATGTCCCTGCACCTCCCCAGACCTGGCAGTTCACAATGGTGGGTCATAGGCTTCTAGAACCTCTGAAAAGTTGGAATTCTGTACAGACACTCATTTAAAAGAAGAAGATACTGGATTTATATCCGGCCCTTCACTTGGAGTCTCAGAGTGGCTTACAATCTCCTTTCTCTTCCCCTCCCCACAACAAGCACCCTGTGAAGTAGGTGGGGCTGAGAGAGCTCTTTTGAGAACTGCCCTTGAGAGAACAGCTCTGAAAGAACTTATGACCCAAGGTCACACCAGCAGCTGCATGTGGAGGACTGGGGAATCAAACCCGGTTCTCCCAGATTAGAATCCGCATTCTTAACCACTACACCAAACTGGTTTACTGAACCAGAGTTGTAGAGAAAAGCTGTAGATACTTTCTCACTAGCTCAACCATTAAGAAGTGAAAAAGTGCAGTCAAGGCCTCACTTTAACAGGCCTTTCTCGTAAATGGAGATCAATGTACATACAAGAAGTCTAGTCAGGCCTACCTTTCCATAATGGTTTTATGCATACAGAATTTGTATTTGAAATGGAGTACATAATATGAACAGCATATAAGGATATATTGATTATGTTGAATGGCAACCCTGATAAGGGTAGATTGCACTAACTGCATTCTTTAAACCAGCTGAATGCTGACAAGTTCCAGTCTCATTACAATACTATTATGTATGTAACTACTGATACCTGCTAACCTTAAAAACTGGCCCACCCACTCCACTTTTGCTATTGCCCCATCCCTTTCATCTCCTTATTCCCAGCTGCCATTTTAAATATGTATATATATATTGCATTATATGTAGGGCAAAACTGAAACATTAAAGAAGAAAACAGGGAGCTAGCTATAAAAAGGGTCACTTTCCTTTCCACGCAAGAGTGTGAGCAAGACTTGTTTGCATCATGTGGCTATCAATAGCAACTGGTATTGATAGTTTTATGAAAAGTCACACACAGCCTATGGGAACTTTCTGTTTCTCTTGCAGAATGCATTTGGTATTCCATGCCACCCTTCTTACTGTTAGAAATGGCAAGATCATTTACCTTAGGGTTGCCAAGTGGCACTTACCTTGCCGGCGGGGGACTCTCGTGCAGACCCCAGCGCGTGCGTGCGCCCCGCATGCGCGTCACAGGGAAGTGACATCATGATGCCGGGCACACTGGGGCGGGGCCACGACCATACAAGGGAAAACCAGAGTTTTCCCTTGTATGGCCGTGGCCCCGCCCCCAGTGTGCCCGGCGTCATGACATCACTTCCCTGTGACGTGCATGACGGTGCCGGGTTCCCCCCCGGGCCCGATTCCCCAGCATCGGGGAACGGGCCTCTGGGGTGGGGGGATTTCCACCCCCGGGGGGACTTGGCAGCCCTAATTTACCTGCAGAACTGCACAGTACAAAATGGAACTTCCATCAGCAACCCCACATCTAGCTCTAATTGATATAGCACATAATGAAGCCTCCATACTGTAGTGCCTCTTGCTTCTCCCCAACACACTTCTTTCTACTCTACAAGCGTACAAAGCTGTAGTTCAGCAAGATGGAACCTATAATAGCAGACAGCATAATTGGAACCAGAGATTCAAATACATGAGGTCAACAGCATTAAGATGTAAAATCTGTAGCAGAACTAGCATACCGAATATTTAATATTGCCATTTTTATCATATTAAATCGCACTTCTCCCATCTCGTGGGATCCTCTCTGCTATTCTGCATGGTTGAGAGAAAAATAAGATACAGAGAGCCTCATGGTGTGGGCTTCCCGGGAGTGGTCCCCACAGGTATCAATCATTATCATTCTAATGGCGGCTGTGCTTGGTCAGCAGCATGAAATTGTCTGCCAGTTGGGAAAGGCTCGTCTAATGTTATTCACAGTTATGGTCTGACTATAAGGATCACCACAATACACAATATTTTAAACATTTATGTGTGAGGTTTTCCCATGCATGTTTTCATGTGGTTGGATTATGTTACTCTTCATTTAACCAGAAACATTTGGCAGGCAGACATAACACTGTTAGGGCTTAAAGATATTTTACAGCCCCCTTTAAAAAGATAAAAGTATAGACAGGAAGCATTTCAGAGACCTTCAGAGTTTTTTGGGGGGGGGTTTACACAAAAGAGGCAGTACTGCGTCAAGATGGCTATAAAAGTTTCACAATGGCCATTCCCATCATGAGACATCCCTGAAATTCTTTATCCTATTTCCTACAGTCCTTCACGGAGTATGTAACTCTTAAAAGATATAATTTTACCTCACAGGCACAGCACCTTGAATTAGCAACATAAAAACACTGACATTGATTCTGAAGAAAATCCTGCTGTTTGGGTGATTTGAAGCAACCCCCTCCCCCCCAAATGTTGAACTAGCATCTGTCAAGTACCACTAATTGAGGCAAGGCTGCAGACTATAAAATACCTTTGAAAGACTAAAATAATGCCAAGTGGAAATGTTGCGAAGCTTCCCTAGCTACAAACCCACGTGAATTCAGAGTTTGAAGGAAAATCTCAAACTACCAGGAATAAATAAAAATACTAATCCTTATAGTGCAATTCCATCCAATGTGAATGAGCTATAAATCTTTTTTAATTAGCTTAGTGAAAGTGAGGCAGAGCTCTATGTCTGTCCAGAGAACTTTCCCCCTCCCTTGTGCACTAGGTCCTTATTTATTTATTTAAAACATTTTATGCTGCTTTCCCACCTAATCGGGATCCACGTGGTGAACATAAAAACATTTAAACAATTAAAACACTGTTAAAAACACAAAATTTAATTAAAAACACATAAACAAACCACACTAGAAAAAGTCCCAAAATCATTTTGGGGGGTATGCTGGGTAAAACAAAAAAGTCTTCACCATCTGGAAAAAGATACTGATAGAGGGAGAAGATGAATCTCCTTGGGGGGGGGGAGTTCCAAAGTTTGGTGCCATTTCTCAGGTCGCCTCAGATGGCGAGAATAACCAAAGTAGGGCCCCCAGGGATGACTAGAGTGGACAGGTAGGCTTATGTGGGAAAAGGCGGTTATGACGCCCCCCTTCTTCTACCCTTCCTCAGAGGCAAGATTTTCCCTCTGTTCTTCTTTCCCTCTATTGACTGAGCCACCCTAATAAAGCGTTTTCTTCTTTGTTAAAGAACTCTGTGAGTCCCACCCTACCACAGTGTGATATTTTGGCTGTTGGCTCAGCTCAGGAACCTAAGGGAAGAAGCAGGAGCCCACTTAAACAACTTAAATAGCACTCAAGACATTTTAAAATGAAAAATTAACAAAATATTTTATTTAACATAGAGGGTAAAGGCCAGGTGAAATAAGGCGTTCAAATTTCCGAGGTAAAACCAGTACATGCACAGACTAATTCTTATGTTTCAGACTAATGAGAGTTTCTTAAGATATTCAGAGTTACTTAAAATCTTTATGTTGAGAGGCTTTTGTTCCAGTGTTTTCCCCAAACACTCCAGTATACTTTCTTTGAGTATTCTCTAACTCTTTTAGTTTCCAGAAGGCTGGTGCATTCTTTCCAGTACCCCAAGCCCTTCTCTTGAAACACCAGTACTTGTCTTGAGTTTTTAACTGACTCTTAAGGCCTCTAAAGGCAGTTTCTAACCACACCAGACCAGGGATCTCTGCACTCCTCAGAGCTAACTCCCCGTTTGATAGGGAAATTCTCCTCTCACTAGATCTATCCCCTTTCTTTCCCTCTATGCTGTAGAGTCTTGTGAGCAAAAATTCTACTTTGTGAGCTACTGGCATTAAAGTTGTGAGTGAGTGATTTGGCTACTGCATAATTAGTTTGCTCTGGAGCCATCCTTCCTGAGCTAAGACAAAAATCTGTGAGTTGGAGGATAAAAAACTATGAGCTGGCTCACACTAACTCAGCTTAGAGGGAACACTATGTGTGACCACAGCCTCTGTCTAAATACCCACTTTTCCTTGTCAACTTTCCCCAGTTCTCCTATTTGTGCTTTCAGTCAGGGCTGAATTCCGAAACCGTCAGTACTCGATTCTTCTCAGCAAGGGCTGAAATCAGACTGAATTCTCCTCAGCATCCAGTTCAGAAGTCTTTCTCTGATTGTAACCAATCAGATCCCTTGGAACAGCCCGTCATTCAAGGCTCTCTGGCTCTGTGAAGAATTAACCCTTTACCTGTTCACACAGCACTTCTAAGCTTTTAAAAGTGCAGTCCATCACAGTGGTCTTTAATGTATGTCTGTCAGTCCCAGGCTATAAAAGCCTTTAAAAGATCATTACCAGCATCTTAAATTGAGGCCAGAAGCAAACTGGAAGCCAGTGTAGGTAGAACAAGAGTAATATGGTCCACACGACCCACTCCAGTCAACATTCTGGCCACAGCATTCTGTACCAACTGTAGCTTCTGGACAGTCTCCAAGTGCAGCTCCATGTTTTTAGAAACAGCATTAGCAATTTGATAGCTTGACTTACATTAAAATGCAATACAGATTTATGTAAAAAATCAGACTTGGTAAAAGAATCATTGACTTCTTTATGAACCTTCAATTTAAGAGTTTGCTGGCTTTTTTCACCAAGGGAATAGGCATGAAGAATAAACATTTTAAAGATGGGTTTTGGCCACTGTGTGACACATAGTGTTGGAGTGGATGGGCCACTGGCCTGATTCAGCATGGCTTCTCTTATGTTCTTATGTCCAAGAGGATATGTCACCAAGGGCATTGTTGGTCCCCCAGTGGGGGCAGGAGGTCCCCTACTCCTAGTAGTGGGATAATTTTTTTTAATTAAAAAAAGGTTGTCCGGTCTATAGGATGATGTAACTTCCCTGGAAAACATATAAGTGACATTAGTCCTCTCTAGGAATCACCAACAACTCCTAGAAATGTATGATGTCACTTCTGGGTTTATCCCAGAAGCAAGGTCACACTGTTGCCAACACCTTGCCTCCATGTTCTGGCCCAGTAATCCTACATAACTTGAAATACTTCTCCATTTGCTATGTCAGAGTTGCATTCAGGCTCCATCAACAGCAAGGGTGCCTGGGCACCCATGGGTGCCATGGCCCTCCAACACCTTTCCTGGCATCCATCAGGTATTTTTAGAAAATAAGAGGGGTCAGGAGGGGGGGCTCTTGCCCAGCAGAATTTCTGATTGGCCTTTGGAGATCTGATTAGCTGTACAGTTTTTGTTGTTGTTGTTTCAGCAGCAACCACCACCATGATGTTGTATTCTCTCTCGCTCCCGTTTCCCAGTGTATTTCTAGAATTACCCCTTTTCTCTTGTGTAAGCTCTAGAAACTTCATCAACTACTGCTAGTAACAATTACACAGTTCCAATTATGGGATTTCACACTCAGCAATGACAGAGATGTACAGTAGTGTTGGGGGGGGGGAGTCAGGTAAATATTAGGATTTCTGGGTTATCACTGTTTAGACTAGGATGTGACCAGGCCATCCAAGACAAATGTCTCCAAGGCAATTAGAGATACAAGATTAGACAATTATCCAAATTGTGTAAATATAAGAACAGCTAAAGCACTTTAGGAATTAACAAATTGGCATGACATCCTAAAGTACAGGAAAAAATTAGGTTTATACCACTTAAAAGTCTGTTAAAATAGAGCCAAAGTGAAAAGTACAAAATGTTCTGAGCTGCACTTTGGAAGCAGTGATTTCCACTGAAACCCCAACAGAAAAATCATGTGAATAGGAGGCATCTTAAGAGACAGCAATGGCAGAAAACTGTATTTCATTTCATCCGGGAGGTTAAATGTAGCAGGTTAATCTATCAGGAATAACACTGCCCTCTGGGAGAAAAAACCTCTCAGAACTTGAAGGCCAAAGTAATCAGAGCAATCAATCTCCTGGCCTAGCTTCTGCTGGCATCCTGGAGAATAGCATGCTTCATGAGAGGCCACACCAGATGTAGTCCAAGATCTCTTTCTATAGTTCTTTCAGAGACAAACAAAAACACAAAGCAGGATGCAGATTAATAGATTTAAATATGCACCCTTCAGAATTAACGCTGAGAGCAGCTGAACCAGGACTCTTATTTCAGCTGTTTATTAAGTCTTTGGGGTAGGGGGGAAAAGATGAGTTAACATCCCCCTCCCCAAAGTGCAGTTTGTGTTCAGTAGAGAATTGTTTTTATTCACATCATTATAAAATGCTGGGGTATTTTTGAGCAGCTGCAATCTGAGCTGCTCAACGTTTAGGGTGAAAAACAGCCGTTAATCATGTTCTGGCTGTCAATGGTTTTAGCAAAATCAAAACCAGAGTAACATCTCTTGTGATAGCTATAACATATGGGGGAATGTACGTTCAGAAATATTTTCTCCAGTGCCAACCGGAAAGTAAACTGCACTCATGAAAAATTTTGACTTAAGGTACTGAGCTTTCAACCTGCTTAACATCCTAATTCATATTGAAGGAGATAGTTTGATTTTTAGTGTACAGCTCAATTCAGTAATGTTTACTTAGATGTAAACCTCACTGAATTCAATGAAACTTACTTCCCAGGTAAATGTGCATCTTTGTCTCCTCTGAAAGCCGACTTAAGGCAACTTGTGGGGTCTTCAAGGCAAAAGATGTTCAGAAGTAGGTTGCCATTGCTTGCCTCCGCATAGCAACCCTGGACTTTCTTGGTGGTCTCCCACCCAAGTGCTAACTGGGGCTGACCCTGCTTAACTTTTGAGATCTGATGAGATCAGGCTAGCCTAGGACATCCAGGTCACAGCTGAGAAGTGTACCCAGTTCATTTCAAAGACACACATTCTAGTTTGCTTCTACCTTGCGCAAATCTAATCCCAAAAGTCTTGATTTGTGCATCAGCAATTTATGTTGATTTTTTACTACAAAATTTCTGCATTTCAACATTATTTGTGCACCACTAAGGTAGCATTATACATTATATAAGGGGACTCCAACAGGTGGCCTGCCAGCTAATGCACAGTAGTTAATGCATCCCCTAGGAGATCAAGGAAAATATTGCAAAAATGTCTGCTCTCTGTGTTTTTCCAAAGCTTTTATTACATAGGATTTTTCTCTGTGCTGCTTGTCTTATTTTTCATTTCTGGTGTTCTACTTAGTCCATGTATATTTTATAGGACAGAAGAAAACTTGGTGACATTCTGGTTGGGGAGTGGTTTAGGAGATATTCATAACTCATTAGTAGCTCTCATTCAAGAGAAAGGTTGGTGACCCCTGCATTCTATTATACACAGAAATAGCATAGGATGTGCAAATCAATACTGTAAAATGTGGTGTAAAAATAATAAATGCATTATTGATACCAGCAATGAAAATCAGTGGACCAGGACAATTCACCATGTAGAAACAAAAAACTATGAAAAAAGGGATATTCACTTCCTAACTCTGACTCAAGTAAAAATCATGCTCTGAAAAGATGCCAAAGATGGAGTTGAGTCCTAGCACATAATGTAGCCTCAGGACTGTAAACTGTGCCAACAGTGCAGCACCATCATATAATGGTTACCTCGTCACACGATAATCACATGAAGTGAACCATTTTTGGAAATACATACAAATGAAAATATTGGAACTAGAGTATTCCAGTGGGTTAAGTCGGCTTGTGAATCAGGTACATTTAGAATGCAAAGTGAATGTTCCTCTACCTATGGTTCCAAATTGCTTTAAAAAGAATTTCAATATCTGATTATACTTGTATGTTTGTAATTATAACTGAAACAGTAAAGAACTTTGTAAACATTTGGATTCTCCTATCCTTTTTCAACTGAAATTAAATTTTGATGAGTCCAGTGTTATATTTGCATTATCAGCTCCACAGCCTCTCTCCAATCTGTTAGAATCAAAATTTGTGAACGCTAAGGCTTGGATCCCATCTACAGTTTCCATAGAAAGAATTATTTCCATCCATGGAAGAATGATGTTCCCACCTGCCCCTTCCTATTGCAATCTGAAATGCTGATCTTTGGGGATGAGGGACTCCCAGGGATAGCTTTTCAAGGGTGGAAATGTTAGGCAAGGTCCAAGGCTAAGACCGGAATGAACTCAAGGAGTCAGCCACTTCACCACTACCACAAACACATACGCACACAAACTCAAGACACGTGATTAAGACCAGTTGCTCTTTCTGAAACTACTTTAAAAAACAACTACTCTGATTACAGAGTTTATGTCACTATATAAAAAAACAATTTCTTCCTGGTTGCCCATCCAATGATAAAAAAGACAATACTGCATTATAGCTTGCTCCAGGGCAAAGCAGTTTACATGCTGTCTTTCCCTCTGTGTACATCCTGTAGTACCGCTTCAGCCTGTTTGCTTAATGTGTTTCTCCTTGATCCTTCCTTCCTTCTTGCTCTTGGACATGTGGGTCTGGTCTATGGAAATGCCTCGTCTCTATCAATATGTGATACAGCACTATCTGTTATGAGTATGCAAAGTTTCTATGGGGAAAAATATACTGAGTTGACTCTTGAGCTTTGAAAGTGCAACACTGCATCATTCCAACAAGAGTAAGTCCTGTTGATGTGGATGGGTTTGTGCTTTGTTTGATTCACTACCGTTGTACCATCTTGAGTAGCCATTCTAGTACCATAGCCTAAGCTTCTGAGATCACACTTACAAAATAATCCATGCACCTGAATCTACCTACTTTTTATGGCCTGCTGAGCAAATTAAGATGATGTTAAAGCTCAAGTATTGCTTAAGTACCATAACTCAAGCCATAATTCAGCTGACACATCCTTCTTGAGCCAGGAAGCAAAGAACAAAGAGCAGAGACTCTAAAGGATGCAACCTTACATTTGAAGTGTTCTTTTTGTACAATCTACTGGGATTTTTTGCAGGAAAATTCCAGGTACAAGGCACTCTTTTATGATCCTATATACATTGGGGAAAATAAAACCGATAAGTATTCAGAGCTTACAGACCACATACAGTATCAGTGGACATCATGCTGTCCCAAGTTTTGCTAGTGCTACCCAACAATATAACCAAATGCCTATTAAAAATCTGAAAGCTAGAACACTAAGCTCTGTTGCTGTCTGAGACAAGAATGGCCTCTTAGGGGGTGAATGAAATCTGTGTAAAGCCCCCCCCCCATTACAAAAATCCCAGTGTCACTGTTGCATTAAACAGATGTCTTTCTCTGCTGATTTTATAGCACATGCAGAGTCAAAAGCTGTCTTATCTGGCCAAATGTTCAACTACTGACTTGGAGCCAATTAAAACTGGTTTAAGAAGACTTTTAAATTAAGGCTTTCTAGCTACCTACCAGCCAAGTAAACCATGAGCACCGGATGCCCCACTTCAAGAGTTTTAGTGTCTGCTTTTATGGTACAGTTACTTGGCTTTACTGGTATTTAGCAGGGTGAAGTTTCAAGAAACATAACCAGTTCAAAATATTATCAAAGATTCTGTCAAAGAATATTCACAAGAATACAATTTTGAAAATTCTGAACACAGACCCTTCAAAAATTCTCATGGGATGTACAGGAGAAGAAATAATTTATACTGTCTTTATTAAATGAGTATTTCCTAACTTATTGTCACAAAATAAACTTACCCAGACACCCCTTAACACCCATAAGCATTTCTTAATGAAGACGTTCTGCAACAGAGTAAGGCTTTAGTTGGTCTCTGAACTGCTGAAAAACCTTCAGGATACTTGCTGTAAAATAATTTAAAATGTCCTAAAAATCTGGGGACAATAAAAATAGCGAAAAGCCACAAGTAACATTTAAGGGCCATGTTAACTTAGCAAAGTAGCTGAGAGCATATTAATGGAATCTGAATGGTATATGAATACATGTACAATGGGCTTAGAGTGGTTTAACTCCGTTTAGGACTGCACTGCGAAATTTACATAGGCAAGCTGATTGATGAGTGAATGAAATCAAAGGGATTTACTTCCATGTAGCATGTTTATGATCAGTTATCCTGATCAATGAAAGACTCCATTAAGGTCTCAACACTATGAAGTCTAAGCACAAGAACTACAGATTCAGTGGAAGGGCTGGCAGAAATCATGGAATAGGCAGTCAAATAGTGCTTGAACAGTGGCAGAGATGGAGCAAGAACTCCAACTTTGATCTTTTATGATGTTGTCAACACACACTTTTTGGATTTCCTCCCTTAAAAAAAAACCCTACTTCAAAGGATCCAGATACTATTTAGCAACAAGACTAGCACTTTCATAATAATCCAGTCCAGCTAATCAGTCCAACACCATAAAATTAAGGTTTTAATCCTAAAAAAATACTTACTTGTCTTAATATTCCACTAAAATCAATGGATTTTTAAAGCTTTCGAGTCACAAGGCAATACTGAATTTCTAGGACTGTGTATTTGCAATCTGTCATGCAAGTTTAAAGGGCTACATCAACAGAATTAAAACGTATCTTTAAGCAGGCACAGAGTAGACACTAGCTGGTGCATCTATGCAATCTGTCTAGTGATAGTTCCTTCAAGAACTACTAAAATCCTTATATGTTATTGGTGTCATTGTTAACTGGGGTGAGATTCTAATCAATCCAACACATTTAATAAAACTACAGTCGTGGTTATCTGTATGATGTTACAATGTGAAGTCTAGTTTGTAAGTTAAACAATGACCACTCTAAAAGTTCATACATTATCAGCCAATTGAGATTTTTCAGTTTTACACCAACTGATTGATTTAATTAAAAGCCTGCAAGCTGAATTTGTATCATCACCCATTCATCAATGTACACATGCAGCAGCAAATTCTGCATGTGGGTGCTCAGCTGGAGCATCTCTCTGCACATATGGGATCAGATACAGAAATACTATCCATGTGGGAAATTATTTATTTGCTTACCACCAGCACTTGCTGGACTGCTGATTAAAGCATAAAATGAAAAGTGCTTCAGCTATGTTCTAGAATGAGGGATATTCATATTTTATGTAATGGTGTGTTAGAGGGAGAAGGTAGCAGTTTTTAGAGTAATTACAAAAGTGTCAGTCAATTTTTGTTAAAAATAGGTATGTTAATTTTCTGACACTCCTGTGTGTTCGGTTTATAGTTTGGTACATCTGTTAAAAATATTAGCTTCCAGTCTCAAGGGCTATCAGCTAAGTTTCATCACAAAGTGAATTTTTATGACCAAGTTAGAAACTCCTAAAAATGGGGTTTACAATGGAAGTGCTGACATAGCTAACACAAGCAGAGCAAATAGGGCCTTTGTAATCAAGGCACATTATATTTATGAGGTAAGTAAAGTCTGTTACCATTAATCACTGGAGTAATATTGACAGATTCTAAGTTTCAGATCCAACAAAATTGATGTCTTCACTTTTTCACACCACTGATACCAAAAGGGGGAATTCCCAAGCACTTTTACAGCCTTGAGATTTGAGTTCTTTGATGAAATCGTCGTGTTGTGTTAATAGAACAATTTATTAATCAGCTGCTCTCATATGCTTATTTTTTGCCAATGAAATCTACGAAAACAGCTAACTATAACTTTATTTGCAATGGTGTGGCTCAATAATAGAGTATTAAAAACATTAATTCTATTTGCATCCAACGGGCATTTAGAATGCAACAAAATAGAGATTAATCACCCAAAGCCAATACAACTCCTAAATTATAACTCAATGTACCTATATAAAACAATCTAAAATGTCAGCACCTCCATCTTTATGATATCGCACCATTCCAATAATTCTGTTTTACAAGCAGATTCCTATTATACATTAATAAGTGCTGTTGGTGGCTAAAGTTTATGCCTTTGAGTAATGACCATGTTGAAGGCAATTAGGCCAAGCCAGGTGCAGCTGGGCTGGATCCCAGTAAAAGTTTTTAAATTTTACTATTTCCGTTTGGATTTTGGGGGTGCATTCCAATCTACACAAATTAAGAGAGGAAATTGTTTCCATGTTTTCAGCAGCTGGATAATCTGATCTGAAAACCTAGAAACTTTACTGAGTAACAAGCATTATTCCATTTAAGGCTTGTATATGAGAAATTATTAAACTGATAAACTGTTAAAAAGTCTAGGTTAAAAGAAACAAAACATACTGTTTAAAACTGACCCTCCACTGGTTCCCCCTTTAGACTTCTGACTATTTCATTACCAGGATGTGTTCCTTTGTCTTAATTTCACCTTGTAAAATTGATTTCCCCCATCACTGGACTTAATGTGTCTGTATACACAAGCAACACAATATTTTGGACCATGCCTCTGATCAAGTCAACTTCTTATCTATGACACTTCATGCTGCATTAAATGGTGCAATAAAAGATGCTACAGCACCTTCTTTCTTTGTTGATTTCCTGTGTTCTGTTATAAAATAGTCAACCCCACAGTAAAAAAAATGGTTAAAAATGCAAAAGAAAATTAAGACCAAACAAAAGAGGGAAAAATAATATAAAAATATTTCGGCAGAACACAAGATTTGTGTGTAGCAGGACTCTCCCCTTGTACCAATATGCCATTTTGTAACTGAGAACAAAATGCATCACTTTTAGCACAAAAATTGGCTTCAGTTCCGACTTCCTAATATTGAGAAAATGATGCATGTGGCAAAACCATCTATTTCATTCTAATTCTACCAATTTCTTTAAAACATCTTTACTGTGTATTTTAATATACATCCTAAATATGCTTTAAAAATTGAACTCAACAGGATTTCTCTCAAATGCAGACAAGCTCCCATACCAAGGCACATATACTGCTTGTTTGTATTTTCATTCTTTCCCCCCTCATTCCATAGTTTATAGCCACAGGGTGCAGGAAGCATTGTGTGGTCCTCCTAAGAAGTTTTCAATTCAATTTGCAGTAACAAAAAAAGAAGCTGTGAGAGACGAGGGTTAAAAAAAATAGAAGGAATGAGCTAAACTACTTATCAACAAGATCCTCGTGTTCACTAGCAAGGGGATTCTATGACTTTCTAATCCACAAAGCACTGTACAGATGTGAAAGAGAAGTGTAAAGACTCTAAAGACTCTTTTAACATTATCTAAAAGATTATGGCTTCCTTAGACTTAGTACAGCAATACCTTTATGAACGAGTGACACTGCCATTTCCATTAACCATAAAGAGCAGATACATACTCTGTACAGCCTGGCAAAAATGAAACTTGAAGCAGGGCACGGAATGCCTACAAATAGGGTTGCCAACTCTGGGTTGAGACATTCATGGAGATTTTGAGGGTGCAGCCTGGAGAGGGTGGGGTTTGGGGAGGAGAGAGACCTCAGGAGAGTATAATTCCATACAGTCTACCCTCTAAATCAGCTATTTTATCTAGGTGAACTGATCTCTGTAGTATGGAAATCAGTTGTAATTCCAGATCTCCAGGTCTCATCTGGAGTTTGGCAACCCTACCTACACAGGTTGACTTTATTCCAATTTGCCAGCCTTTCAACTTTGTATTGCCAAACCCACCACACCATTTATCCAGGTAAGTCTGTGAACTATTTTGTACAGTACAGCCTTATTACCTGTGCAGAAAAGCCTTCTTGAATAGTTCAGTTTTGCACAGTTTGTAGAAGGCCAGGAGAATGGGGGCTTTCCTGATCTCCCTGAGTTAGATGATGTACAAACTTTAACAATATCTGGATGTATAGTGTGGTGTATTTGAAAAGGCTTACATGAATCGCCGCATTAACTCTCCATAAGCTCGAGCCAGAGTAAGGCTCCTCTGAGCCAACATGCTATTGGGCGCTCCACAACAGCGACCAATCAGAACTATACCAATTCCCTGTGAGGGAAGGACTTTCATTGGACATTATCCGCACGACCTCATTGGTTGTTTATTGTGGCTACGTTAGCCCAGAAATGTTTAAAAGGAGCCTAGCTCCCAATGTTAAGTTGTTCGGGTTATGACTTCTTTCAAGCGCTTGTTCGTACCTACAATAAAGCTGATGACTTTTGTTGAAATCACTCTCCGGTTCTTTGTTAGCGGCGATCAAACATATAGAGAATGTGAAAACTTTCACATGATTTCCCACATACTTCTAGGTACAGCCCCAACCTTCATATTCAACTTTATTAAAAAACAACACAAGACTTTGGGGTTGGGACAGTCAAGGTGTTAATTTCAGTTTTTTAAGAGTATTCTTAAAGCATGGATAACAAAGGAAGCCTCCACTCTCTTACTCAGGGGTAAGAGCTTTTATTTATTTCATTGATATACTACCTTGCTCCTCAGTGGGGTCACATTGTTCTCCTGTCCTCCGTTGTCACCACAACAACCCTGTGAGATAGATTAATCTAAGAGTACATTGACTGGCCCAAGGTCACCCAGTAATTATCCATGACAGAATGGGGATTTGGACCTGGGTCTCCAGTACTCTAACCACTGCACCTCTCGATGAATCGCTGCTAGTGGGTTTTATTCCTGAGCAGGTGTGTATAGGGCTTGTCTTGGGCCTCAATAAATTGTGTACTTCACCTTACAACTCTTGAATTACTTGTGCTAAAATTAATAATGCTATTAACAGGAACACATTTTTAGCGATGGTTAATTACCTAGTAAATTCATTTGTTCTAATTTTTTTCTCAGTCACAGTACTTGCTTTTATTAAAAGTAATGGCATAACTACTGTTGACTTCAGTACAAGGAAAGCTAGGCCTTTAAGTTATCAAGGAACCATTGAACTGAAGCTTGTTATCAATGTTACCTTCTATCTTGTGTTAACTGACACAGAAGCATTCAGTTAACCTGTGAAATATGACAATGTTTTCATGTTTTTCACTCTGAGCAGTGTACTAAAATTTAACTTTTCCAGCCTCCCAGAGCTCCCCTAATTGAAACAAAAGTAACGGGGTGTTTAGGGAATTAATGTTTTCAAATTAAAACAGTCATTCAAACCTGTCTCTCACAATAATATGTATTTTATTGACGTATTTTACAATTTTAAATGTTGTTTTAATTGTTCGAATGTTTTTATGTTTTTATGTATGCTGTCTTTGGGACCCTGATTGGGTGGGAAAGCAGCATAAAACATGTTTTAAATTTTAAAAAGTGTTGTTGTTTTTAAGATCCTGGATCTGAAAAGATTTTGCAAAACTGGAAGCAGTAACGTCTACACAATCCTGTTGTTTTCAGCCAAGAGGACAGTTTGATGGTTGTGTAAAGTTCCTGAAGAATAAGAATCAATATCTAGTCAGCAATGCAATGTATGCTTTAGAAGCAGCAAGTCACAATAAAATCTTAAGCAGAATTACACTCTTTTAAGTCCACTGAAGTCAGTGGTTTAGAAGAGTGTAATTCTGTTTCAGACTGCACTTTCAATCTTTGTGTGCCACATTGGTGAAATTACAAGAAATAAAGTTGACACTTTCAGTGGAACCTGTAGTTCATGAACAGAAAACTTGAGAAATTTGACAATAGTTCAAAACTATGAAGATGGGCTGCAGGTATGACCATATCTTACTGAATGAGGCTCTCATACACATGGTTCTGCAGAAAACCAAGCCAGAATATGGCATACAAGACAGGGAAACTTACCAGATGGGCAGAATGGGAACAGTGTCAGCTCACCAACTGTCTCCTCCTAAATTGCTGCCATTTGCAGGATGAGGCAACGAGTAAGACAGTGTCCATTGTCAGTGCCACTGAGTTCTGAGGCCCCTGAAGAGCTGGCTTGTAGAACCACAGGAGCCCCTCCATGGGTAGGATTGCTAGCCCCGAGGTCCCAGCAGGGGATCGTTTGGGGGGCTTCTTTCCACCGCAGACCAGCTGGCCAGTGGGGGAAACCCCACTCCTAAACAGGGATGTCACTGCACAAGGTCCCCAATATGATAACATCACCTGGAAGTGATGTAATTATGTTGGGGATGTTGGGCAGGGGACACTCTGGTTTTTGGGCAAACTCTATTGTTTAACTCCAATTTTACCATAGAGTTAGCCCAAAAACCAGAGCATCCCCCATGTGATGCCCCCCCCAGAATGCTGCCCAAATTCCCCTGCCAGAGCAGTGAGAAGACCTGGCAAGTGGCAACCCTACCAAATGGGAGGAGCTTTTACTTCCAGATGGGAGGAGCTTAACCAACTTCCAGTTGGGTGTAGTGGTTAGGAGGACGGGCTCTAATCTGGGAGAACTGGGTTTGATTTCGTACTCCTCCACATGCAGCTGTTGGGTGACCTTGGGCAAGCCACAGTTCTCTCAGAGCTGTTCTCTCAAGAGCAGTTCTCTCAGAGCTCTCTCAGCCTGCCTACCTCACCGGGTGTCGGTTGTCAGGAGAGGAAGGGGATTGTCAGTTGCTCTGAGACTCCTTCAGGTAGTGAAGGGCATGGTATAAATCCAATCTCTTCTTCTTCACAAACTCTACCTAATGTAAAGATATTTTAAGTCATCCAAGTCAGTTGTATGATACCTGGTCATAAGCATCACACTGCATTTCCAACGACATCTGCTTCAAGTGAGTGAGAGATATTGCCCACATAATAATAGTAAGGCCTTGGCATAGACCCTGCCAGCCTTGCTGCACCTGCATGTATATGCGGCAGATAGGTGAAGACGAGAGGACAAGTGTTTTGATGGCAACACAAAATCATCTGTCATTTTATCGTCTACCACCATCATTCAAAGTTCCAGATCCAGTTTAGTAGAACAATAAACACAACTGTACAAGAAAACACACCAATATGTGCATAATGCATTGACACTAGTGAAATCCATGTACTTTGGACAGCAATCAGATTGCTGAGCTGTCTACATCTTTCAGGAATCAACAAGCTTATTTTATGTATAGGAGACAAATGCAGACACATACTACCTACACAGTTACCGAAACAGGTATGCATTCCCTACCTCCCCAACCATTGTGAAATTCCAGGGGAAAATGTGTTCAGCCCCTTGGCCTTTGGCCTGTGGGGTCCCACAAGGTTCCATCTTGTTCCCTATGCTATTTAACATCTACATGTAACCACTGTATGAAGTCATCTGGAGATATGGGCTGGGTTGTCACCAATATGCAGATGACACTCAGTTCTATCTCAGGTGTCACCTGTTCTCAATGGGGTTGCACTCCCCTTGAAGGAATAGGTCTGTAGTCCAGGGATACTCTTAGACCCAGGCCTACTGCTTTATGGCATTATGCCCCTTATACATTGCCCAGAGCTGGGTGTAAACTGGAATAGGGTGATTAATAAATAAAATAAATAATACTGCTGGATATGCAGAAGGCAGCTGTGGCCAAGAGTACTTTTTACTAGCTTCAACTGGTTAGCCAACGGTGGCCTTTTGTGGCCAGAAAAGATATGGCCACTGTAGTGCATGCCCTGGCTAAATCTAGATTAGATTAGTGCAACGTGCTCAATGTGGGGCCACCCTTGAATAATGTTAGGAAACTTCAATTGATACAGAATACTGCAGCCAGGATGTTGACCGGAGTGGGTTGTAGGGGCCACTATCACTCCAGTCTTAACCCACCTATTGCTGGCCCCCAAGTTGTTTCTGGGGCAATTCAGGGTGCTGGTCTTGACCTTCAAAGCCCTAAATGGTTTGGGACCAACATACCTGAAGGACTGCACTACTCCCTTATGAACCTACCTGAAGTCATCTTCAGAGGCCCTGCTTCAGGCACCCCCACCTTCTGAGATTAGGCAGGTGGCAACCCGGGAGACGGCATTCTCAGTCATGGCACCAAGGTTCTGGAACTTCATCTCCAGGGAGATTCGTCTGTCCACTTCTGTTGCCATTTTCTGCCACCATCTTCTGCCACCATCTTCTGCCAGCACTGAAGACTTTTTTCTTTTGTTCGGCATTACCTCAGTGATCCTTCTTTCCTAACCAATATTTTGTGTTTTGTATGTACTTTAACTATTTTAGATTTAGATGTAATTTAACTTTGTTTTTTAAACTCTTAAAGTTGTTTTAATGAGGTGTGTTTGGGAGGGAAATATATTTTAATGGCTTTATAATGTATTTTATTAAGTATGTTTTAAATGGTTAGCCGCCTTAGAAGCCCATGTAAGAGGGAAAAGGTGGAAAATGATGATGATGATAGTGATGATGATGGTGATGATGATGATAGTGATAGTGATAATAAAACTCATGTGGGTTAGTTGCCTTAGAGGAGGCAGCCTTGGCAGCTTCTGGAGTTTTTGATAGTATGTGCTTTATTTATGCCAGTTAACATTATTTTTAATTGTTAAAGCAACTAAAAACAGTGCTCCATAAATATTTAGATAAAGTTTAAAATAAAAATTGCCAGAAATATTCCAAGATAACAATGTCTTTATCAAAAGCATAATAAGTGAGGTTTTTTAAAAATGCATAATATCATGTTTCCCATCCAATCTGAAGTAAACCACTCAAGCAGCATGGACAGTCTTACTGACCTGCACTGCCCTCTGCTGATAAAACCTCAGAATTCCTATACACTTTTGAACTTTTAAATAACATACACGACATGCGAAGGAAGGTGCCCAGTGGCAATTTTGGCCAAGAGCATTTCAATTTAATGAGCAAAAGTTGGTTGTGTAAAATAGTGCCAAGAGACTGAATTGCCACCTGCATCATATCATGAACACATACTTAATGAAACGCTATAAGTGTGTACTAATGTAGCACCACATCTGCTGCTTACTAATAGATGTTCTTATGCCAACTTTCCTCTTCACTATAAATGAACCTTACAGTTCCTTTAAAATACATTCTAACTAGCCCTCAAGGGAAAACAAACAAACAAGAAGCAAAAACCTTACAGAAAATACAGAATAAAATCCTATCATCCTATTGCCGTGGATAAATACAGCACAGTTGCCCAGTTACCAAGATGTTCTGCAGTCCCACATTTCTAGAGTGAGCACTAATCCTTAATTCAAAATCCCTGATTTAATCTAAAAGGAATATTTTCTAAACAAGGCTATGAGACCCTCAGCAGGACATTGTTAACTATGTATACATTTAATGCAAAATAGATTGAGAAGTAGGGAGTCCCTATTCTCATCCCAGAAAGAGGGTGTGTGTTTTGGGCCAAAATAAATATATAGATAGCACAGGGAAAATCTGAATGTTCTGAAACTGCAGACTTTTGTAAAAGAGCTGGGTTGTGCAACAGAAAAAAAGGTTACACTAGTTCTTTATAACATGAAGATGCAAACCTTATAACTGTCAATAACTGCTCTTAAAAATAAAATGTCATAGTTTTACAGTTAGACACCCAAATGCACTCAAAAAGTAGATTTGAGAGCTCTGACCTGGCAAGCCTGATCTCATCAGATCTTGGAAGCTAAGCAGGGTCGACTCTGGCAAGTACTTGGATAGGAGACCTCCTTGAAATACCAGAGGTGGGAGGCGGGGGCAGGCTTTATTCAACCACCTCTCTGAATATCCTCCAGGCCCTCAGTAGGGGTCAGTCACCAGAGGTCACCATGACTTCCAGGTACGCACACATATGCACATATTTAAAAAATACCAAAAAAACATGTAGATTTGAGCCAGTCCTCCCTCTCCCCTGGATACACAGGCATCGTGCAAGATTAATATAGTTAACATTCTATGGGAGTTTTTGATTCTGGCCTTGGTGCCTGGCCTCTAAAAGCAACAAAAACTGAGTACAGCCACTGGCAGCCACATTACTGAAAAGACCAGGAGATGTCCATCTCTTCCCTTATGCTTTGTTGTTGAAGGTTAGGTAACTTCTTTTTTTACTCCCTTTCTTACTTTGAGTGGGGACTGCCCAAGGCCAGGCTCCAGAATCACTGTCAGTATCCAGCTTGAAAGACACAAATCGGTGGTATTAATAAGGGTGGCTGTAAGTAGACGAAATTACACTTAGCAGTGTTCATTTATAAAGTACACATCTAATAAGAAAGAGGAAAATGGGAAAAATTTCCTAAGATCAAAGTTACTATCAGTCTATCCAATGTGGCCGACCAATAGAAAGGTAATCAAATACGTAATATAAACACAAGCTTTTTAGTCTTGCACAGCTGTACAGGTATTCAATATATGAGTGAAAGGGCTCATGTATACCCCAAAACGTCAGATGAAAACTCAATATGGCCAAAGGCATATCAGCACAATTCTTCAGAATATTAAGCTTGTCCTCAGAAGGACCAGGTGACATCTAGAGTTGCCAGTCCAGCTAATCGCAAAAGAATTTGAGAGCAGTGCCTAGGGGAGGTGGAATTTTAGTGACATTACATCCTCTGTGATGCTCTAGGAATTCACACAAACTCTATGATAAAGATCACAGTGACTGGGGAAATTACCAGAGCATCATGGAGTTTGTGATGTTAGTTCCGAGTGATGCCCTAGGAATCTTTCCAACAGATTGAGGAAATATTCAGACTATCACCATCAATGTTACTGCCCCCCACATTTTTCGCCTCAGATCATCAAGACTGTGAGATTGAGGGGAGGGGTTTGCCCACTGTTAGTGTTAGTGGACAAATGGCAAGCCTACCCAATATGCAATTTCAAGTTTGCCATTTCATACTGAATAATCATTCCTCTAATCATTGGTGCCTTCAGGCTTCCATTTTGAAATATCCTTCCATTTTGAAATATCCTTCCATTTTGAAATATCCTTCTATCTCTCCCTTCATGCTGAGGCCAAGAAGTAGATGTTCTGACCACTGATATCCAAAAGACTGAAAATAAGCAGGGGACTGGGACTGCATCTTAACATCATCACATTCTTTGAGGAGAAACTGCAACTTCAGAGAGACACCAAACACCCCTCAGATCATTAAGCAAGGCTTCTAGGCAATTAAGATGAGCACTTAGCAGCAAAAGAATAATACCATCCTAGCGCTTGGCCACAGAAAGAATGAGGCCCATATCAGCATTTGCCACTAAGAGATTCTCAGTTCAGAGTGATCTAGTGTGGACAGCTGTAATCTCTTGCCTAAACTCCACTCAGTGAGGTAACAAAGACTGCCTCCAACACACCTTCTTCCCATCCAGAGACTTCCCCCTCTTTCCTGATGCACACACTGAATATTTTGCTTCACTGTGCTCAAATCTGCCTTACATGGTCTTTGACCTGCCTCTTGTTCTGTGAGCAGCAAGGTGATAGACTCTAGATACCCCATCGTGTGTCTGCATTGCTTTAGTCATCTGAATTAGTAGGTCTTTGAACAGTTGGTTCCCCACCTGGGGAATCAACCCTTTGCTGGACCAGCACATGTAAGATGCTATAAGCAGCTCTGCCCCTTATCTCACTTTGCACTTGGCCCTTTGCCCCCCCCTTCTTGAATTATACACATTTCAGACAATGCTTTTATTGTCATTGCACAAATTGGGTACATGTCTCATAAACTGGATGTAAAACCCAAGCCAGCCCCGCTAAATGAAGGAAGTTTTCTTTTTTAATATTCTGACTAGTTTTGTATGGATTGGCTGAACTGGACCACATTTGTGCAGACACATGTATAGGGCACACATGTCTCCCTGACCACACATAGTAATAATATCCTGACTCTGCACTCCCAACCTCCTTGAAAGAACTGTGCTTTGAACAAAAAGTGTAAATAAAAATGGCAATGGTAGAAACCTACAAACCTGCCTTGTACTCAATAAGGTTCTTAATCTTGCTCACTCATGCCGCCTACTCTGACTGGCAAGGGCTCTGCAGGGTCTCAGGCAGAGGTCTTTCCCAAGCCCAATGCTAGCTGAAATGCTGGGGATTGAATCTAGAACCTTCTGCATGCATGGTGTATATTTTAACACTGAGTAAGGGCCTCTTCTCTAAATGTTGTAACATAATTCACATGGTATTGTATGAGTTGTCTGTGTTCAGTGAGAGATTGAAGTGCTATCTTAAACAGAGTTACACTCTTCTAAGGCCACAGACTTCAGTGGACTTAAAAGAGTGTAACTCTCCCTAGGGTGACACTGCCAATCACTTGGATACAACAACCATAGGCACAAACTGGCTCATGAACTAAAGTTCATGATGTTTTTTGGCTGGTTTATGGTTCACAAAGTGAGGTTTGTGGCAGGCCAACCAACATGAACTTTTCACAAACTTTAAAGTTGTTCATGGAAGTTTGTGCCAGTTCGTGAATGGATACATTTCCAGACAGACTGTCTCAGCTCAATCTAAATGTTTACCAACCTTTTAAGCAACAGGGGGTCAGTTTCAAACTAGTCTTATCAGTTTCCTCCCCTTTGTGGAATTATTTGTGTTTCCTACCCATTTTCTTGCACAGAGTTTGTAACTACCCCCCACACACCCTGCTTCGATTTGTTGTGACTCTGTGCTTTAAGAGCAGTCCTTTTAAGCTTGCAATGCCATAACACTGGGTTCTGCTGGGCATTCTGCTCATTGTAACTGGTTTGCTGGGCTTGCAAAATCCCTTATCCCTTGCTTGGATTTCTTGTGACTCTGCTCCCCCCCCCAACTTTTTATTGCATTTTTAAAAGATATAAAAACAAAACATTGTATAGACAAGTAACTGTATCATCAATATCATTAAGATACATCAATCAGCAAATATTACAAACAAGTTTGAGGGGTATGCATATTATACAGTGTACAACAATAGGTGAGATTAGCATTTTACAGATTTATAGGCTGAGATACTTTATTAGTATTGTCAAACTTTTAAGTAGGTTGCCACCTTGACTTTATGGCCCTGGGCCGATTACCAACTGTGCCAACAGTACCAACGGCCCCACCAACTGAGGCTTTATAGCCGGGCAGGAGCCTGATGACACCATTCAGCTGATAGTTGATATTAGGAGATTGTCATATTTTAATGTAAGTTATGTTTAAATAGTATGATTTATATTAACTGATAGTTTTACCTGGAATTTTAATGTATATTTATTATGTTGTTAGCCACCCTGAGCCTGCTGAATGGCAGGGAGGGTGGGATATAAGTGTACAACATCATCATCATCATCATCATCATCATCATCATCATATAATAGATGTGCCATAACACCATAATATTGTTGGTTCACAAAGTAGTGTTTAGAAGCCATGTCATCTGCTGTGTATTCTAAAAAAGAAATAAAATTTTCCATTAAACTGGAGAGACCTGAATGCATGTCCAAGTGGGGTATGGAGTCAGCTACCTTATCCATCTGGAATATTTTCCATATTTTAATATACCAATCCTCAATAGATGGAAGATTTGGATTTTTCCATTTGGCTGCAATTACCAATTTTGCTGCCATTAAAAGGATCATAATTAGTTCTTGTCTGTTTTTTGGGATCCCTGGATTGTCCCATAAATTAATTAAAATGAGTTCAGGCTTTTTGGGAATCTGATATCCAATGATTAGCTTGATTTGGAAGATGACAGCATCTCAAAATTGATCAACAAATTTAAACTTCCACCAACAATGCATTAATGTTCCTGGCTGACCACAACCTTTCCAGCACCTGGGAGAGATTTGATGCGATCAGCACGATGGATGGGCCCACCAACTCCAAAAGATCTCCCGAGGAGCCTGAAGAGAGCGGAGGGAAGGTGCTGACCCAAAGCCGAGAAAGCCGAGCCGAGCCAAGCTGAAGACACGTCAACTGAATCCCACCGGGTGCCATTAGGTAGTCTCGCCCCTAATACGATATATATATATGTCCATAGATAGTGATAATACAAACTATGTAAGCCGCTCAGAGACCCATGGGAGGGGTTCGAGCGGGGTAGAAGTTGAAGGTAAATAAATAAATAAAACAAAAATTTACACAATGTAGCCATGAGGGGGTTATGTACCAGCAAGTCAGAACTTTATAAATTAGAAGTTTTAAAAGATTTAGAATGGTATGCTGGGGATTTTCAAATTCTTACCCATTGAGACTTGCTAATGTTAATGCTACAATCCTTATTCCATGCTGTTTGATACTTTAAAGGTTTACTTATATTAAGTTGTAATGACAGATGATATGTTTTAAATAGTAAACCTTTCTGTGTGGGAGTGTAGTGTATTAAAATCATTTAAATTATATAAGAGGTCTTTTGATTTGATTTTGTATCTGTGGGGATTCCATCAAATGCTTCAGTTGAAGATATTCATACCATAGGGTAGTAACATCAGATTTATTTTCTAATTGCAGTTTATTTAGTAAAGTGCTGTTATGTGAAATATCCATGAATCTGATTACAGCCAATTTTCTCCATACAGAAAAAGAAGAGCTGATGTTACCTGGAGGGAACCATTTTTGATTTTAAAAACCTGATGATTGGGGAAGGATAAGGAGCAAAGTAAATTCTGAAATTTATCCCAAGTTTTTAATAAAGGGGTTAAAAACATGTTGTTTAGTATTTCTTTTGGTCTTTCATTAGATTTATGCCATAGTAATTTTTTTAAAAAAAATTGGATGTAAAAGGCTTTTCTCTATAATTTTCCAATCCACCTGATACGAATAATTATAAAGTTTAGGCAGAAATGATAACACTGACACTTCATAATATACTTGAATGTTAATCAGGCACTGCTGCCAAACAAATTGATTCAATGATCTCTGTCATTTTTTAAGTTGTTCTGTTTTAAGACAAATAGGGAGTGTTCTAAAAAGAAATATCAATTTTGGCAGAAGAAAGGTTTTAACTATGCTGATTCTATCTATCCATTCTTATTTTTTTTACTAATATTTTTATTGAGTATATCTATCAATTTACATACACACAAATCGTTAACCATCTTGTTGATATACTCATTTTCAATCTTTTTAACACAAGTGATAACCAAGCAAAAAAGAAGCAAAAAAAGAAAAAAAAGTCCCCCAAGGTTACTATGTCATCAACCCAATCCTTTTCAATCTCATTTAATCCCTCCTCTTTTCTTATGCCCCTATTTTACCCATTAATTAGGTCCCCACACAACTTTCCCCAAACCTTATAATTATCCTTAATATATTTCCTTATCTTCAGTACATTCCTGCATCAATTTCTAATACCCATCCTCTTCTGTTCCTGAAAAGAAAAGTTGGAAGGAGTTGCCTCCAATTATGGGCGCTGAAGAGAACTATTCTACAGCGGGAGGGTAAACCTTCTCCCACCCTATACTGGAGGTCTTAAGGGGGGCACACTCTACGTCTCCTTCTATACCCTAATCTATCACTTTACACTTGTATAACATTCTTGCTTAATAATATTTAAAGTCTAAATCTTTTCCTATACTAATAAACCCAACTTTCAGTTTTTTTTCATGCTCACTTGATAACCTAAATATCAATACCAGAACACATTATTCCCTTCAAACACCTCCTTCCTTCAGTTTAATAACAGCCTCCACTAACTTTTTACCCATTTTCTCATTATGTGCTGAGAACATTTTATTATTTATATTGACCACCAAGTGGCCGAGTGCTAACCATCTGTAAGAGATCTCTTTTTCTCTCAGTGTCTTTGCAGTTTCACATAGTCTTTGTCTCGCAATAAGGACGTCTGGCATGATTTCAGCATACAAAAAAACACATGTATCTTCAAAGGCCAGACCTTGTTTTTCTCGTGCTATTTAAAAAAGTCTGTTTCTAGTTTGTAGCTCCTTGAACTCCACAATAATATCTGCTGAAACGAATATGGGGGCCCTTTTGGATACGTTTATTCGGAAGGCTGAGGTTATTATCTCTTCTGAAGTCTCTGTGTCTCCCGCCGATCAAAGAATCTGCTGGAGCCATTTGTTTAGTTCCTCTTTAAGATCTCCTGTCACACAAAAGTTGGAGGAAACTCCACAGTTTCACTTTTCTTTCTCTTAACCTGGTCTCTTGAAGAATAATTTTGTTCTTAGCCCACTTTTCAAACTCTTGTAACTCCAAAAAATTATCAGCTGCTTTTCTGGCAATTTGAAATGCGGATTCCGCTCCCCCCCGTCACTTTCACCGATGAGGTAAGTTCATCCAATTTTTGATTTATCAGGTCAATTACGAGCTTAAGCTGGGCGAATTCCTTCCTTAATTGCCCAACATCACAACTCAAAGTTTTTATCTCGCTTTTTATTTCTTATTTTATTTCTGTTAATGCCTGTGCAATCAGAGCCTGATAACTTTGGTCTAGTTTTCCTCCCCCCGCCGCCATTTTTTCAAGCAAAGAAGTCTCTTGGTCTGATTCTTCTGAGTCAATAGTGCCTTTCCTTGACCTATCTATCCATGACAAATATGCATCCTTCCATAGAGTAACAGTATGAGATATTGTATTATCCAACTCTAAAAAGTGGTATTTGAATATATTTTGAAGATTCAAAGATATTAATACTGATACTTCCAATAGTTTTTAACCCATTGATATGTAGTTTCCTTTTATGTGAGAAATTTGATCCTGTGATAAGGATATTGGGTAAATTAAACATTTATGCTAGTTAACTCTCAGCCCTGAACTCTTACCAAAATCTTGTAACATATGATTAATAGCCAGTAAAGATTGTATTGGATTTGTTATATAAAGAACTAAGTCATCTGTGAAGAGGATAAGTTTGATTTGTTTAATTTTTTTTTACAGACATGCCCTGAATTAAAGAATTGCCATGAATGGCCTGTGCCAAAGGCTCAGTTGCCAAGCAAATAATAAGGGAGATAACGGGCATCCTTGTCGTACCTTTGGAGACTGGAAAATCTTGTGAATATGTACCATTTATCTGTACCTGAGCTTTAGGGGATAAATATAACAAATCAATAGCATTACTGAATTTGCCTCCAAAATTCATCTGTTTGATCAAGATTTTTAAGTAAGTGATTTCAACACTATTGAAAACTTTTTCAAGATCTAATGACAGGGATAATGAAGATTTAATATTATTGGATTTACTATATTGGATTAGTTCAATGGTTTTTTCTGGTATTATTCATGAGATCTGTATTAGAGATAAACCCTGTTTGATCTTGATCAATATATCTGTCTATAATTTTGTTCATTCTGGATGGTAAAAGAGAGGTAAAAATGTTTAAATAATTGTTTAGCAATGAGATAGGATAGTAAGCTTTGGGCTTTGTCAAATCATAGTCTTTTTAGTGTATAATCAAGCTTTGAGATCAGTCCTTTTAAGCTTGCAATGTCTGTGGCACTGGGTTCTGCTGGGCATTCTGCACCTTGTAACTGGTTGTGCTGGGCTTGCAAAATTCCCCATCCCTTGCTTAGATTTCTTGTGATTCTGCTTTGAGATCAGTCCTTTTAAGCTACCAGTGCCACTGGATCTACTGGGCATTCTGTACACTGAACTGGTTGTGCTGGTATTGCAACCCCCCCTTGCTTGGAGTGTGATTCTGTGCGAGACATCAGTCCTGTTGAGCTGGCATTGTCATAATGGCATTGGATTCTGCTGGGCATTTTTTGATTCCACTGGTACTGTCCATTGCACTTCTGGGCTTGCAAAACTGCCCCACAACCTTCAGTTTCTACTGCAGAGATTCCCTGTCTTCAAATTAGTCCTGCTGGGTTTGCACTGCCACAGTGGCACTGGTTCTACTGAGCTTGCAAAAATGCCCACCAACACCTTCAGTTTCTACTGCAGAGATTCTCTGTCTTGGACTTAGTTCTGTTGGGTTTGCACTGCCACAGTGGCACTGGTTCTGCTAGGCACATTGCACTGGTTCTGCTGGGCTTGCAAAAATGCTTCCCTAACCTTCAGTTTCTACTGCAAAAGTTCTCTGGAAACAATGGAAGATGGGGGGCCCTGCTTTGGGAGGGTGTAACTTGGACCCCGTAAATCCAATCCTCACCAAACATGGCAGGCAAGTATAGGAGAGGCAGCTGGAGATCCCCTGCAAATTTAGTGTACCTAGTTTTAACAGGACCTGTTTTATACACTCCTGAACCTCCAACTGTCATTTCTTTACTGGGCAGCACCTTCTTGGGGGGGGGCATAACTTGGACAACATACATCCAATCCTCACCAAATTTGGAAGGAAGATAGAGTTTGGTGTCTCTAGCACACCGGCTGGGGGCTTTCTGCCATGACATGAGCCTCATGAACTGAACAAGTTCATTTAGCCCCTAAAAGTTCATGATGGTTTGTGGTTCGCAACCAGGCACACCACGAACCATGGACCATCATGAGCTGCATTTTCATGGTTCATGCCCGTCCCTACTTACAGGCAAGGGGGGAAAATACTGATTTATTTTACCTTTTTGCAAAAAGACCCCAAATTCCATTCTAACAAATCTAGCACCTAGCAAGAGCTCACTGGAGCTCAGAAGTCCCAAAACATAGTGCAAAGTATATCCTTGCACTGATGCAAAAACATATACCTGGGACTACTGAACAGTATGGTGCCCCTATAAGGGCAGAAGGGCAGGGTAAAATATCTTTAATAGATAAATACATATTCATTCCCCAATATTCTTGCACTGACACAGTTGGCAACTATGCTTGTGTGGCATACACAAGATGTGCTTTAGCTCCCTTGCACAGGATCTTATGGGCCTTTGTGCTAACTTGACCTGATATATAATCGAGGCAGAACCGCGAAGCCCATGATTTGAATTTCTCCTCTGGCACAAACTCTCTTGGTGGCCTTAGGGAACACACAATCTCTCAACCTCAGCACCCATTTGCAGGATGGGATTGATAACAGTGGCAGCTCTTAAAGGACTTTTGTAAGGATTGCAACCCAAAAATTGCAGAATTGTTAGAGTACTAAGAGTACTAAGAAGCATAGGGCAATGCTTTGAGAACTTTGTTTTTAAAGCCTATCAGAAGTATGCAGAGTGTGTAGTGACTTCCCCAAAGATGTTTCTTTCATGGATATTCTGTTTAGATGAGAAAGCTATTGAACATAAAGGAAAAGGAAACATGAATTCATTCCTAGCTGTATAACAACAACAACAATAATATACTAATACTTCTGTGGCAATTGGAATACTCTAAATTGCTTCATGTGCATTATTTTGTTTAGTCACAACAACCCTGAAAATTGGTCATTCATATTAGTCCTTTCTTGCAGATGAGGAACTGCATCTGAAATATGTAGTTTGTTTAAAGTTACCTAATGAATTAATGGCAGATGTGAGATTTGAATTAGGGATATGCAAAGAGAAGGAAAAGGGGGAAGGAATCACACTAAAGAAAAACTAGTGTGTTTTCTAAAAACAGCCTCTTCTGAATTGGAAAAAAAATGGCTTTAGAAGTTCTAATGGATGAAAAATGAAGGCTGACACTGGCCCCTTTACATGGAAACTTAATGTTCGGGGTATGAGTGAACAAGCCTTTTGAATAAAGGTTTATTTGTTATTCTAAGGCTACATAAATTTTTCTGTGCCCATTTCGATTCAGAGAAGTACCTATTTCTCCTATCCATTTTCATCTCCAGCCATGAAAGCAGCGTATAACCCCTATGGCCAATGTGGTTTAAAAATATGAAAGTCAGATCAAGAGTTCATAAATCTCTTTCCATCAGCAAAATCCTTTCAGAAATGCTAACAATATTTTAGCACCACAGAATTACTACCCAATATTAATTTCATACACCAGGCAAACCCAAACCAAATCAAGATCCAAATGCCAACTTTTCAAATTCTTTCCCCAACTAAAGTAGCATTTTGGAAGATAGTTAAAATATTTTTATATCCACATTCGCCCAAAGCTGTGGGGCTAAAACAACATGATTATTTTATTCTTATATATGCTTTCAAGACAAATTATAAATCCCTCAGATATAGGGTTTATAATAGAAGTGCTGACACATTAGTAATAAAAGTGTCAACATTCCATTTTCTTCCCAGAAAAGCAAGCATATTAACAGGAAAAAGGAGGGGAATCAATCAGAACAAAGGACAAAACCCAATCTTTTCCAATTAAATAGAGCAAGCCCTAGGCATTTGTATTGATTGATGGCAGCTGTTAATGTACAGCTTTATCTTATACATAAGTCCTACTGTATTCAGTGGGGCTTACTCCCAGGCTAAAGCTCCTATGAATGCTGCATTGGATCTGATTGGATCTAGATTTTAACTTAGATTCACTGTGATGTAGTGGTTAGAGTATCAGGCCTGCAATACACATTATGATTAATACCTTGTCCTTGTCATAGCCATTTGCCAGGTAAAGAACTCCTGCACCCACCCCTGTTGCCTGTCCTCACTTCTGCAAATAGCATGGGAAGAATGCAGGGACCAGAATGGCATCCGGTGACATCATGATGTTATTTCCAACCACATAACCAGAATTGATGTTACAGTGTCACCTGATGCTTTAGCATTCACCGAAACTCTATGGTAGTGAACCTGGGTCAGAGCAGACTCAGCCAAGACCAAGGGGACGAGACAGAAGCACTAATCAGAAGCTTTGTCAAGAGTTCAGTCAAGAGTCATACACAAGGGAAGCCAGCTGAGGGTCCAAGAAACAGGTTCAAGCAGGTCCGAGAGGCATTGTCAAGCAGGTCTGGGGTCAAAGCCAAAGGTTCAGGAATAGCAGCCAGAAACAGGTCTGGGTGGTGTGGTTGCGCATCTCCAGGAATGTGACGAGTTGCTCCCACGCCTTCCCCCTCTGAAACCCTGTCCTTTATTGGCAGTTCACAGCTGGGTCTCATTGCTTGTGAGAGCGCTGTCCATTAACTCCAGGTGTTCTTCTTGATCTGGCAGTCGCCAGGTTGCAAGGCATGCACTCCGCCTCCTCTCGAGGAGCACCAAGCATGCCCACCTCCTCCTGCATTCCTCTGGCTCTTGGGACAGAGGAGGAGAGGCAGCCTGTGAAGTTTCCCCATGATCTTGGGTTGTTGAGGCACCACCTCTCTGGGTTGTCTTTTCTGTGGTCCCAGTGCTCATGGGGCTGGAGTGCCTGCTGTCCTCATCAACTGGCGCACTAGGACCTGCCTCTGCTCTCTCAGGGTCATTAGGAGCATCAGCTGGCTGAGTCTCAGAGGTGCTGACGGGGCTGTTATCAGCATCAGCTGAGTGCTCTTCAGTTAAAGCAGACTGGCCCATGACAGACTGTCCAGTGACACAATGATGTCACTTCCAGTTATGTGGTTGGAAATGGCATGATGACCCTGCGGGATGCTGTTGTGGTAAGACTCTGCTTCCAAAGTCAGGATGCCAGCTGTGAGTTCCCTGTGGCAACTCAATGTAGAGGTGCTGCAGGGGCCTGATTCTAGTTGGCACTACAGTACGAGGGAGGAAACTCTCCTCACACTTTTTGTGACCCAAAATGTCCCCAGGGGCTGCACAGAAAAAGTGTTTGGATGGGTAGGGAATGTTCCTGGGAATGATGGAAATCTGGAGATTGTCAGTCTTAAAATGGATCAGAAGTGGTGCTAGGCAGACAATCAGATTAGACAGTAATGGGTGCAAAAAAAAAGATCTCAAGTTGCTTTGAAGGCTGGGAAGACAACCGTGCAATGGCTGCTGTCTCTTTGTCTCTTATTGTTGACTTGAGCCTCTCTTTTGAACATCTCAAAGGTTTCCTTGCAAGCAGTATTGTGAGTAGTTTTCCATCTGCGGAGTGGCTGTATTTGCTGTGGAAACCTGGTAACTGCTGATTATACATGCTTGATTACTACGTCCCTGGTCATCGTGAGACACCTCTTTTAAAAAGAGCAAAAACCTTGGGAGCCAAGAAATAAAATCCAAGGTTAGTTCTAACCAACATCAGAACTGCTAGTAAAACCCCTCTGACTGTGAGCAGGTACTCACATGATGGGGTGCACTGCCATTTGAAAAAAATAACTGCACAAAGGAAGTTAGAAAATCACAGATATCAGAGACGTGCTCAGACCATGCCTTCTCCACAACATACTTGTTTCTCTGTCTTTGCAAAAGCTAAGCAAGGCTGTTAATGTCAGCACGTTTCGGAGGACATTAAGCCATAGGATTGCCATTAGTCAGAAGTGACTTGACTGTAGCTCAGACCCCCCCCCCCCCCCCGGAAGTGCACAAGTGCACCACAATGTTATGGAAAACAGGAAAAAACCTGCTTTCCAAGAGCATTGAACCCAGGGGAGATAACCTGTGCAGAAATGGCCCAAGTCTGTAATTTATGCAAATTCTGATCTATTTGGAGACACTGTATATTCATATCTAGAGTTAGCCAGTATAACAGAAACATGACTTCAGCAGTACAATCTTAAATAGAGTGTCACCCTTCTAAATCAATTGAAATCAATGGGGTTAGAAGGATGTAACTCTGCTTAGGATTGCACTGTTGAAGTGTTCATCTTTGCAATTTTAAATATACGATTAAAAAATTAGTAAGATAATTCATCTTCATTATACATAGCAAGACTGGTCAATTTATCAATTGTAAAAATGTATTTTTTTTAAAAAATAAATGATTGGATTTTGTTTTTATTATTGTAACACAGTTTTAACAAAGGACTGTGTTCATTTAGTGATAAAAAACAGACATTGTCATGAATCCAGAGGGTATTTTTGATAAGCCCACGTGTTTATTATTCAGAACCACTGTGGACTAACATTTCAGAAAACACTCATAAGCAAGGCTACGGGTAAAATTAGATGCAACACAGAAGATTTGTGATCAGGACTTCCTGCCTTCACAGGTTTTTTTAAACTCTAATTTGCAAATGCATACAATTGCTTTTTAAATGAGGGAAGTGGCACTGAAAGGAGAAGCCAACCAATTTGGTATAATGGTTTGAGCTGAAGGAGATCCAGGTTTTTCTCCCCAAACTCTGCCATGAAGGTCTACCTTGGGCTTGTAATTTTCTCTTTCTTGTGAGGACAAAATGCAAGATGGGCAAATGATGTTCACCACCTTGAGCTCCTCAGGGGAACAGCGGGCTAAAAATGTAATAAATATATAAAACCTTTTTCTTGCAATTGTTCCCTAAAAACTGCTATTAGACCTACATGGGAAAAAACCATAGACATAGACTGAAGAAGGTGGCCTGTCCAGTGCTGCTCCTTGAGAATGCTTCTGGTTTGATTTGTCCCCCCCCCACACACACACATATACCGATTACAAGGATCTCTGGGGCACCCTCTTGTCTCAAAAGCCAGTTTGATGTAGTGGTTAAGTACGCGGACTCTAATCTGGGAAAACCGGGTTTGATTCCCCACTCCTCCACTTGCACCTGCTGGATGACCTTGGGCAAGCCATAGTTCTGGCCCAGCTGTTCTTGAAAAAGAGCAGTTTCTGTCAGAGCTCTCTCAGCCCCACCTACCTCACAGGGTGTCTGTTGCAGGGAGGGGAAGGGAAAGGAGTTTGTAAGCCACTCTGAGACTCCTTTGGGTAGTGAAGGGTAGGGTATAAATCCAATCTCTTCTTCTTCAAAACCTGCTGCGTTCTTCTTCTGGGAAGGTGTGCTGAAGGCCTGGGACATGTGTCGAGATCAGCCTCCAGAAACAGACACTGAAGATTTAGGAGGGCCACTCTACTCTCTCAAACATTCATCTCCTTGGGTGGGTGGTAGAATGGGAGAAACCCCTCCTCATCACCACCACCTACTTGCTTGTCTGCTGCATCTTTGAGCCAAAGAGTAGGTGTCAGTAAATGGCAATGAGGAGAAGGCTCTACTGCCTATGATGTAAGTGACGAATAAGGGACCACTGGCAGGGATGGAGGGCAGTGAGGTATCTTGGTTAAGGCCCTCAAACCTGGAGTGGACCCTCCCCAGTTGTGGACCCTCCCCAATGTAGGTTTTGGTTGCAATGGTGACATGATGGAGTGAGAAGAGCTGACCCGCTGAAAGCTCGGAAGGACCAGGCTGGCTCTCCAAAGATGCTGACCCTCCCTGTATTAGGGGACCTGGGGCTGAGCTGTATTGACTCATAATTCCCCTTCTGCTTCGGAGTCATTAATGCAACAGCATTTGTAAACTTTCAAAACGACTAATGTCTCCTACAGCAGAATGATATTTAATAGGCCATGTTTAAGTTTTAAAAAAAACAAACAAGTCATGCATGCAGTACAAGGAATAATATTGTTCTTTGTGTCAGACTAAATTAAACCCACGATCTCAGAACACATAAAGGACTTTTCTCCCCACAGTTAACAAGGGACCTTGTACTAAATGTTATGTTTTTTTAAAGCATTCATCACTTCTTACATTAACAGTGCAAGTCAAAGCAGAGTTACACAATTGTAAGGGTACTGAAGTCAGTCGGCTTAGAAGGGAGTAACTATGTTTAGGACTGCAATGTAGGTTATTGAGTCTTGAAAACTGGCAGTATTGAAAGTTACACCCCAAAGCATAACGTAAAAGCAGCAGTAAATCCCTCAAGGAAAAGTAATGCTGTTCTGGGACCAGGCTGATTTTGGAGCATGTTCTCCCTTCAGACTTAGGCTTTGGTAAACTAGGCAAGAAGTAAGCTGAAGCCACTGATTTCCAGTTTGCAATTTCAAGAACATAGCATGGATGCTGAGGATCACAGTCTCTCCTGAGTTGGAAACTCAAGTCAAAAGATAAAGATGTGGTCAAAAGATACAGGAAGTCCTAGACAGCCTCATGCATTTCAATAAATGCAGTTAGTTTTTACATGACACTGGACTACACATTTTAAACAGAAGCCAAACCTTTCCCCCTTTCAGGGGTTTCCTTGTTCTTCTGTAGTATAGTTAAACAACTGTTCCTTACCAAGACACTTTTCAAGGGAATGTCCATACTAAGTGCCTCAAAAACAATAAATTGACCTTCTTGGAAATATAATACATTGTTTTCTTCAAAATCAATTTGGCTTCTGACTTATAAGGCCCAGGGTCTAGATCCAGGACTTTTGTAAATGGGATTGTATCTGTTTTGACAGGTGACGGCTGAGATTTTCCAGAATATGTTGAGTGTTCAACTGTAAAACACAGCTGAAATGCCCCCCCCCCCCGTATTTGAGCATAGGTCACCATTATGCATAGGCATCATGCATCAGTCCATAAAAAGCAGGGAGAGTATCTGTACTCACAGTGAGGCCTTTTACTGTCATTGTGTGAAGGGCAGCCCCGGTGTGTTGTGACACAAGATGCATTTTGAACTCCCACTGCGTTTTAGAAACTGCTTGTAACCCTATCCCAGTGAGAAGAAATAGGCAGTCTCGGGATCACCTTTACTTTGTATCGTTTCCTCACTGCTCTTCTACTATTGCTTTGAATTCGGAATTCCATGCTTCTCACAAGTCCTCTACCACCAAAATAAATTTATAATTAATAACATTAACATTTATAATTAATGCATGCACTAAAATGTCACATATACCATTTAAAATATAGACAACCCTTCCCACTCAGAAGACTTTTTAAAAAATGTGGGAGTTTAAGGTACAGGCAAGTCTTCCTTATGAAGGGAACACAGTCTTCACATTCATAAAGTTAATCTGAAATGAAATGTAATTTTAAAATTACTGTAAACTAAAATAACAGTAGGGGGCAATTGAGTGTTTACTTAATACTGAACAATGCTCCTTGAAGAAGAGCAAGGACAAGGCTCTTAACACTGAGTACAAAAACAAAACAAAAAAAAGGATTTCATTGATTAAACAACACAAGAAGAACCTGTAGCTCTCCATGCTTCCAGACTCAACAAAGCCTGTGTTATGCCTAATGGTCCATTACAAAAACTCTTGAAGCCCTGACTTGCATTAAGCAAGTTCCAGGTGGTCAGCTGTGTTGGTCTGAAGCAGCAGAACAAATTTAGAGTCCGGTGGCATCTTTCAGACCAACAAAGGTTTATTCAAGGTACGAGCTTTCGTGTGCACGCACTCTTTTTCAAATACATCGGAATGGAAGGTAGAGTTCAAACTTATTGATAGAGGTTGAACAGCAAATTAACATGTAACATGATGAAGATGTTTTAAGATATGCAAAGACAAAACTAAATAACAAACTAAGGTTATAAGGTCAACAGTTGTTTTGATTTAATTAAGGGGGGAAAGGGCAGCAAAGCAATACATATGTCAAAATAGGAAATAAATGTGTAAAGGCATCTTTTCTAATTGTGGGAAGTAAATGGAGACTCCCCATTTGTCTCCTCTCAGGTGTGGTTGTGGAGGCAAATTAACAGCATTTTTTTTTCTTTTTTGAGGTGGATGCAGTGGTATATCAGCAAAAGATTCCAATATTTCTTGCATTACATTCAGTATTCTAATATACTATTCTGAAAAATAAATGCACTAAAATACAGAGAATGTATAGTCCTTCTTGTTGAGAATACATATGTGAGGACTGAATGAGTTAGTATATGTAATGAGATAAGAAACCAATATCACTGTTGAGTCCTTGGGAGGTTTTTGCTCCAAGTGTTATAATAACTTCTAATTCAGCAATTTCCTTTTCCATTCTGTTCCTAAAGTTCCTTTGTAATAAAACAGTGACTTTTAGGTCATTCCTCTGGCATAGGGTTTGTCTTGCAATTCATGCAAGAAATGCATTTTCTGGACACTACTGTAAAAGTATACAGTGGACGCATAGACACCACCTTTGCCAGAAACATCATCAAAGGCTCATTCACTTGCTCATCTTCTAACATTGTATATGCCATTAAATGCCAACAATGCCCTTCAATTCTCTACATGGGACAAACAGGACAAACCCTACCCCAGAGGATAAATGGACACAAATCTGACATCAGGAATCACAAGACTGAGAAACCTGTAGGGGAACACTTCAACCTTCCAGGACATTCAATGGGTGACCTCAAAGTAGCCAGAATAAACAAGAAACCTGTTGCCATTTTACAGAGATTTTCTTTTTCTTCCAAAGGATGTGTATATGTGTGTTTGCTCAGATGAACCCCAGTGGTATTTTTATTCTTTTTTTAAAAAGGCTATGTGTCAGTGAAACTGAAAAAGTTTCCCCTGACTTTCCCAGTTTCACAAGCAGCCAGGGATGAAGGAGAATAAAAGAAATGGCAAAACTGACAAACTTTTTCCGCCCTACCTTGGCAATTTCAAAGGAGAGGCGACAGTGAAGGAAATGTCTGCAGGACAGATACAACCATGGGGAAAGAGAAGGATTTGGGTAGAGAGGCTATGCTACACTTATAAATCGCAAACAAAGGAACACTTTTGCACAGAGAAATTTTTAAATCTGAAGTTCTTGAACATGTGCAACTATATGGAAAAAAAGGGTTAACAGAGGACAAGTTGTTCTGGGGGGAGGGGGAAAGGGTGCAGGAACGTTAAAATGTGATGGTATCTTCCTACAGGACCAATAATTGGTTTGAAAACTTGATGATAGTACATTTAAAGCTGTATTTCACACATGACCACCAAGTCAGGACTCTAAAGTGCTTTGGTGGCACAACTGAAGATCAATCAAAGATGCTGTATTTCCATTTAATGATAATATAACTAGTCACATTTATATGCAACCCCAGAAAGAATAGATTTCAAATGCATTGCAACTCCTGAAAATAGGAACTATTATTCACGTTAGTGAACATTTTTGCCAGACGAACTGCCAAGCTATATAATTCTATAAAAAGTTCAGATCTACGCATGACCGACTGTTATGAGATATTAAAATATCAAAATATTCCCTTTTCATAGATACAGTTAGTTTTCTTTTTCCCTGTGAATCAATGCAATTGTGAAGCTAATTATACCACAAGAGGACAAAAACGGGTATACTACCAACAGCCTGAGCATTCAGCAAAAGTAAAACTCAGCTGAAGGCCACCACAGCTGCTTGACGCTGTTTGAATGGAGACTAATAGTCCAATCATTAGCCACTAAACAGAGAATATGCAATTAGCTTGCCAAAAGATAATTATTTTTAAAAAACCATACTTTTAAACATCAAATTGCAGATGCTAGAAAGACAATATTAACCATTCATTAGTGGTATATATGCCTTAATAATGCAACTCAAAAGAATTAATAATACAAATAGATTTCTTTAAATTTTCACTTAAAAATCTGCACTGACAGCAGGGATACCACAAATAAATCTAGAAAGATTAATTCATTTGTCACAATTTGCAAAGAAAGCTGGCAACAGCTACAATGCCTATTAAAAAAGATGGTAGACATGTTCAGCCAAAATATGAAACATCAACTGGTTACCTAGCAACAGTTCAGCTTAAGATTCTGGTCAATCAGATGTAAATTTCACTATGCTATCCTCAAATACTGATTATAGTGGCTCCCTTGAGATGTAAATTTTATGGATAAATTAAATGTAAATGTTGACAAAGCTGAAAAGAAAATCGAATGATTAGCATAAATTGCATAGACTGAAACAGTGTGAGACTTTTACCAGATAAGAGCAAATGAAAACTGTAACGCCATATTCTTCAGTATTTTTGTTGAACAATGCAGACAAGTTGAAATCAAGGATAATTGCAAGTTTTTAAGAGGAGGAGAGGCTTACATTTTTCAAAGTAGAAATGATTTTGTCAACCAAAGGAGATCACAGCACATATCCTACTTTAAGTGAAACAGACAAGACTAGGAGTTACGCACAGTCATTACATGAACAAGCCTGTGTGATCCTTGGGTTCACATATCCCTCCCTCCCTCCCTTGACCCACATTCATTCACGTGCAGCTACTTTCTGCTTTCACAGTGAACCAAAGTTGGTTATTTCCTGCAAACCCCAAACTATGACATTTTCCCCCCCTGTGAAAGCAAGATTCCAATCCAAACCATCATTGAATCCTGATTTTTCAAATCTTCATTTGGAAGGAAGAAAACAAACTATAGTTTGAGGTTTGGATGAAACAAAAAAATGGCTTGCTGAGAAAGCAGAAATGTTTAATTTTTGAGCCATATGTAATGTATAGGTGTAACAAAAAAGTAATAAAGCTACCCTGTTTCAGGGGATTAAAAAAAAAATGTAAAAGTCCAGGGGATTTCTATGCTTGTTTGTATAATTTATGTTAATTGGTTAACTAATTAGATATGTATAGACCATCTTTCTCTGGACAAATTGAATACAAGGCAGTTTACAGAATAAAAATATATTGTAGAATTTTATAAAGTATGTCATATAATCATATTGTAGCAGCTCAAATACAACTTTAATATAAAATCAAAAGATCACCAGTAAGCATTCCCAGCAGATTAGATTCCAGTATAAACTCTCCAAAATAAAGGAGACTTGAAATGTGTGTGGAAACCCTATTGTTTTAGGGCCAATATTTTAAAAGCCTGGAACGGACCACTACACATCACACTTTTCTGAGAGGAGATGGTCTGATGACTGTAGATGACACATGGAGAGGCAATCCTTCAGTACGCAAGTCCCTTTAAAGCCATATAGAGCTTTAACTTTTGGCTGTTGCCTGCCAATGCTTACCCAATCAGCCGCAGAAAGTGGCTGGCCAAAGAGGGGGATGCATTTGACATCCCCCCACACTATGATGCAACTTCTGGTGTCACTCTAACAGTCTGCCAAAAGCTCTATGGAGACAATACAGTTTTTGGCTAACAGCATTGCCCCGGCATGATACCATCACTTCCAGATCACACCATCACTTGTGTCATCTTGTGGGGATGACAAATAAGTTCTCAATAAGCCCCCCCCCCCATCTTCTGCCAGTTGTAAACCTGGAACTCTGTTAGACTTACAAAATGAGCTTCCCCAAAAAGGAACAGCAGCTTTGGAAGATAGACTCTCCACCCTCCCCAGATTTGGCAACCCTAGGTACATCAGAGAGATATTACACTGTTGTTTCTATTGTATTATATTGTTAAGATTGTTGCCATAAACCCACTTCAGATGGCATTATTAAAGACTCTTGAAATATTACTGCCTTACTGTGAAGAACGTGTGCCAGGGCAATGGGCAGAGCTGTGGTTCCATGTGAAGTGCCCAATGCTGGACTATGGACAGTACACTGTGGCCAAGGGAAGCCTTGTGCCAGAGAAGTATGCCAAGCCAGATGCAGACCTGGGACTACAGAAGCCTTCTGCCGCTACACCTCAGCATCAATGCAAGGACTGTGATGCAGACCAGCAGCCCTGGACTCCATGAGCACAGAGATAGTACCAGTCCTGAGGAGAATCCATGTCTGACAGAGGACCAATGTTCCTGCACAGAACCCATGAAAAGATCTCTTCTTGACCACATAGCACATTCCCCCACCCAGCCATTCTCAAACAAAGACTGTTTCCTGGTTTAAGACAAAAGGAGTCATTAAGCCTTCATGCCTCCCATCTAGATAATGCCTCCGCCAAGCATCGGATCATTAATATGAAGCACTGGACCAGTGATGTGATTGGATCCCTTCACCCTCTCCTTTGTCTCACCCCTTTCCCCAAAAAGTGTCATTCCCTGCTGACCATCAAGTCTAAATTGCCCAACTGTCAATTCTTTTGTGTCCCCCATTCAGAGTATAGTTTTTTTTCCAACACTTCCTGGGAACTAGTGACCACATGGCCATCACCTCAGATCACAATTTAGCTATTTATGGTGAACTCTCCCTGAGTTTACTCTCTTCTCTTCACACCCTATCTACTCTCTTGGCTCCATTCCTGATCAGTTTGGAACTGCTCCACATGTGTCACTGGTCAGCTCACAATACACCCCCCTCCTTTTAGTTCTTTTTTCGTTGCAAGAACTGCTCATTACGTCGGACAGGTAACATAAAAATATTACCCCCCAACGATATTCCTGCTCATGCAAATGTCGCTATACTTTCAACTCTGTATTCTTAGCTCTGTATTGTGAGTGTGGATGCTTGATTATTATTTGTATGGATGAGAAATCCATCATTTTAGCAATCTAGTCTCCTCATCTATTCACAGGCTCTGGGAATCCTGACTTTGGTATACACAGATTATGATCCTATATTTTATGCCTATTGCCATTTAATCCCTATAATTCCCCAAGTTTATTAATAAAATAAGGCAATTTGGCTAACAAGATGTGAGTAAATTTGTAAACACCTTGGGATCTTGTTTGTCAGGGGAGAAACATTTTAAATAAATAAATGCAATAAATCAACACCCAAGGAAAATTTGTAAGAGTAAAATCTGCAGCACTGAAACAATAGTTTCTGAGACTGAATAAATAACATGTTGCAGGTGACAGGGAAAAAATAAAGCAATGCATGCCTTGCAGAATGGATTAGCTGAGATGACCAACACAAGCACATGGCCAAAGCAACACAAGACTCTGTCGGGGAGGGGGGGGAGTCCACTATAAGCGCAAGTTTTGGCTGATACCTTACGCCAGAACAAAAATTCTCAATTTCTAAGATTTAAAACATTTTAAGGTTTATCCAACAAGTGCAAAAGAAAGGCAAACAAACAAAAATACATAAATCAAAGAACGAACACCAAGGATAAAAGTATCCTAAGGGGGGGGGGAACCCTACTGTGATGCATAAAAAGGTGCAATGTCTCACATCAACAAGAAAGATGATTCCACATCTTCTAAGCCTGCAATGAAAAGGCTTTGCTTCCATCAGCTACATTTTAAATTTTCTACTCTGATCCATGGTGTACAGATGGTGCTAGGGTGCTCTCTCACATCTGTTGTCCTAGGATATAAAGGAATGCCTGAAAGCCTGGATTTATGGAGGCATCTTAACTCTGCTGATATACCAGCATAACTGAGAAGGGAATAATTCAAGCAAAATCAGCCTAATGTATTTCAGTAAGGATTATTTATTTAGATTTTTAGGACACCCTTCCCTGCAATCAGGGCCCAAGGAGGCTTACAACAAAGATAAATACAATAAATAATTGAGTTCAAACGGGCAATAAAATACATAATACACATATCAACAAATAAAACAATCCTGAGGAAGCAGGGACTGACTGCTCAAGGTAGGTACAGCTTAAGGCAACTTCTCATCCAAATCACCATCTACAGCACAGGAGATAATCCACTCCTCCAATACACTTGTTCAGAGTCTTGGTGAGGAAAAAACTGAATGCCCATTTACCAAAATGATCTTTCTGGGCTTCTCAACTTCTTCTGGCACATCAGTGTTTGGAGGAGGTGGAGATTTCTGGGGCCTGCCCTCTCTATACTTAAGGTGATGTTCCAACCCCCCCCCCCCCCCCTGCCCAATGTACTTCAACTCAAGAGGGTAATTTTAAACACACAGCTCCAACTTCTACCTGTCCCCAGTCCATGCTGTCTGGAAAACATCACCAACATTTTCCTCAGCCAGCCAAGCAGACCCTTTTAAAGAGTGCAAAGCAACTGCCAACTGTCAATGAGTCCCCATCTCTAAATCTGCAAGACAAAGCTATAACACTGCAGACCACATTGTGCATGCTAAAGGGAATCTACAAGGGATTCCAGGTTTTGCCAGGCCTCATCAAGTTTGCCTGAGGACTTATCATGAAAGTTTAGGGACAGTTTCTAATGACAGCTGGAAAACCTACCATGGCAACCTCTGTCAGACTTCCACAAATGGTTTACAGCTGGTCTGAAGTACAGACTGGAGCATATTAAAGCAGGGTTGCCAGCCAGTGGAAGTCTGGGAGGCAGGGACATGGGGGGGGGGGGCACTGTCAATGACAGCATGACAGCATTTCCACGTTGAATATGGAAGCAATGTCATGCCGCTCTAGGACTGACTAGAAACTCTTATGGTTTTACCACAGAGTTTCACCCTAGAAATGACATCATACAAATTTCTGCCTGCCAGCAAGGTCTCCCATTTTAGCGGGAAACCTGGCTACCCTATTTTAGACCCACTTACATGCAGGGGTTGTAATCTACCCATTCTACTCCTCCCTGAAGTCAGACCCTTCCCACAATATGTCTGCTCCCTCTCTGAGTCAGACCTTAATCTAATATATCTGCTTCCCCTATGACTCAGATCACCAACTGTATTCTGCCTACCTGCTCAATACCGGACCTCTCAAAGAGTCAGACTTCCACTGTCAGCTACCTGCACTTTCCCTAAAACTCCAGCAGCTGCCTGAAAGCTGTTTGGAAGTTGCTACAGCCTTCAAATCAGCTCAGACTCTGACATGGGATTGGTTGTTTGACAGCTAGGGGTCAGATAGACTCCTGTCCATCACACTTTGCTATGAAGAGAAGAAGAAGAAGAGGAGGAGGAGGAGATTAGATTTATACCCTGCCCTTCACTTGGAGTCTCAGAGCGGCTTACAAACTCCTTTCCCTTCCCCTCCCCAGAACAGACACCCTGTGAGGTAGGTGGGGCTGAGAGAGCTCTTTCTAGAACTGCCCTTTCAAGGACAGCTCTTATTAGAACTATGGCTTGCCCAAGGTCATCCAGCAGCTGCAAGTGGAGGAGTGGGGAATCAAACCCAGTTCTCCCAGATTAGAGCCCGCACACTTAACCACTACATCAAACTGTTTGGCAACCCTAAAGCAGAACAGAGTGTGATATTATGAAGGGGAAATTCAGCCAATGTACTGGTCAGCCAACTAGAGAAGGAAGGATAGCATATTAGTTTCTGTACAGATGATGGTTATTTATTTATTTTTTTTAAAAAAACAGGGGGTTATGTGAATTGGCATGATCCAACCAAACTTTCCACTGAAATCGGGGGGGGGGACTTAAAAGTGCTTAATTTTTGCTAGATTGTGACCTTCATTTTAAAAATATTTTGCAGACAATAAAGCAACTGATGATCACAGCAGTAAAAAATTAAGCTGGGAAGCTAACATTACAGTTCACCTCACCTGCCCACATGTTTTGGCAGTTTAAAGAATTTTCCTTCCCAGACAGCTAAAAAGGAACAGCTGCCAGCAGCAATATTTCAACAGCACACACACATACACACATAATTATGAGAAGAGAATTTGTGCCCCTCAGTATTTTCCTACAAGCTAAATAAGCAACATGAGATATTGTTCATTTGGATTCGTATCTTACCTTGCCTGTAAAGGCAGGTAACAGTTCTAGAACAAGTTCAATAAAATATTAAATAAGTTTTATATCTATAGCAAACTAAAACAATCTCCTTCCTTCTATCCAATGTTACTCAACGTAACCACCAGAAATTAGATTCTCATTTGAAGTAGAAATTGGCTGAGTATAAAAGACTGAAATGACTCTCCCTTTTATAATGCTGTCCACACAGACCTTCCTGGTTTTATGTTCCACCACAGAAAGCAGTACTGGGCTTCTTCCACAAGCCTTTCTATGGCACAACCTCTACCATCTCTTTTGGCCTCAATTTTTAAAAATTTGATGTGAACTATTGGGGATCAACAGGACACTAGCACTGGATACCATGTGTATTCTATATCTAGGTTGCACTGAACTAATGCCCCCAAGCACAGAAAGAAACATGTCTTTGCTCTATTTATGTAAAAGCATAAGGTTGGATTCAGCAATAGATTTATCTTAATTCTCTATTCCGACTGAATACCCCTGACTCACCCCTAATGATGTTGGTGGGTGTTCCATTTCCTGGAAAAAGTTTAGGGCACATTTTGGGTTGCAGTGGGATGAGAGAGGCAAAACATCCTGTTCCATTGGCAGAAATCCCTTCTGACAGCAGAAATTATCACTGGATCCAACCCATCACCATACCTTTCAGAATGTTCTGCCTAATCAGCACCTCCCCTGCCCTGCATTTACACGTCTGTCATGGATTAACTAGTTCATGTATCTCCAGACTGACCCTTAAACTCTGGTCTGTTATTTTCCACCTAACCCATCTTCATCATGAAACTACTAACTCATAATCATGAAATGTGGAGTATGAAGATGAGAAAAATCTAGGTAAGGTTGTTTTGGCAGCAGCTGCCACCACAGCACAAGGCTCTTCACTGTGTGACTGAAGGTAAGCTGGGGCAGCCATTTTGTGGATAGTTCTGCCTCCTGCGGAAACCATTTTGGGACCACCCAGTGTCAGAATTACAAAGGCTGGGGACAACTGTTCTAGGTAACTCAGGCACAGGGCTTTTTTTGTACAAAAAGCCCAGCAGGAACTCATTAGCATATTAGGCCACACCCATGACAGCACAGCACATTAGCATATTAGGCCACACCCCTGTGTTACCAGAAGTGTGGTCATCCAGCCACACCCACCTTTTGCTTCTTATTCTGTTTACCTTATTTGTTGTCAAAACCCAGGGCTTTTTTTGGAGCAGGAACTCCTTTGCATGTTAGGCCACACACCCCTAATGTAGCCAATGCTAATGAGTTTCTGCTGTTGGGTGTGGCCTATTATGCTAATTAGTTCCTGCTGGGTGTGGCCAGCTTGGGAGCCAGCCAGAACTCCGTTCCTGTGCCTTCCTGCCCAAAAATAGCCCTATAGATAAAATGTTGATGGGAGAACCTTAGGTGGAGACAGGAATATTCAGTCTTTCACATTACACCTCTATAGGCAGAATGGAAAATTAGTAGATCCTCCAGTATACAGAGAGAAAGCAAGCTAGTTGAAAGACTGAAAAACTACCATGGCTAACAATGACCTCTTTAGAAATCACGTGTAATGGACTGATTGCAATGCTGGGTTATAAACAGATGTACAAAACTATGTTTTACAAGACAGTTCATGTTTTAGTTAAACGTATTAGACAGTACTAATGTGAAATCTAATAGCCACCAATGCTAGCCCTCTAAGCCGTGGAGTCTTGTGAGCAAAAATTCTACTTGGTGAGCTACTGGCATTAAAGTTGTGAGTGAGTGATTTGGCTACTGCATCAGTTAGTTTGCTCTGGAGTCATCCTTCCTGAGCCAAGACCAAAACATGTGAGCCGGAGGCTAGAAAACTGTGAGTTGGCTCACACTAACTCAGCTTAGAGGGTATAGAGTTTTAAGGGTATAGTAGCATCAAACATCTTCAGACTGTTCTGTGAGTTGAAGGTAAAGGCATAAAGGAGTGAAAAGAATAATGGAATCATTGTGATGGAATTTGGAATTCTAGTTGAGGACATAATCCAAATAAAAAAACTAAATTATAATGCAAAGTGAGAAAAAATAAGGCCATAAAGAAAATGTTATGAGAGAGCTTAGATTATAAAGCTAACAATATGGCACTGTAGACAGAAATATCTGCCAAGGAGGTCTGCTAATGCCTAGATGGGAGGTCCCACAAAAATCTGGATAATTAACAATAACTCCTGCTCTTGACTGATGGTCATTCAACATTAGCAGAGAGAAACAAGGAAACACAACAGATTTTTGTCACTGAGTTCAGAACCAATGCCTGTTCCAAGAATCAGAAGAAAAAGACACCGCTTCGGCGGGAGGGCGGGATAAAAATCAAATAAATAAATAAATAAATAAATGTTCTTATTCAAACTCTTTTAAAGAGAAACTGGGGAAGACACCCCCCCCCCACCCTACCCCACAAAATCTAAGCTATTATTCTGAGATCAGGAAGAGGCAATGATTTTTCTGGCAATGCAGCACTCACAAAGATCTGCCAAGTACAGCAATTCACCTGTGGTTTCCTGCTTCTACATCTCTTGAACCACACATACAGTGGTTTAAAAGAAGGTATGGGAAACCCAGTTTTTATAGCAAAAGGAAATCTTCTAAACACGGTGCTGATATTCCGAAGAAATACCAACGATGCAGAGAAATTAATATCCTCTTGTCAATATGGCTGTGTCTCAAGTCTATGTCCAAATCACTAAAGTCAAATTCTGAAAATTGCAGTTACTAAGGGGACCAAAGAAGTGAAAGGACATTGTAAGGGGGAAAAAAAGCAGTGAACAAGCCAAAACTATTTTAGCTGCAATTAAAAAAGATTTAGTACTACAAAGCAAATCTTGTTCTATCATTATGAACTGGCAATCAAACCATGCATGAGAAGAACATGTGATACTCTTGATATGCATAGTCACTATTTTGTGTGACTAGGACAGCACATGTATTTTCCAGCTACGATTCACACAATCAGAAACCGAGACTTTCGAGAGTACTATTTGTACATACTCAAGCTGGCATTGCCCTGTTCACAAAACACGGTGACGCACAGATTAGGAGGATCGTGGGTAGCAGACTGTCCTATTAAGTGGTTGGAGTGTCAAAATTGTAATGACTGTACCAGACTTGAAAAATCTGACTAACTTGAAAGAGTTTGGTTGATATAGGTAAGAACCACATATAGGGATTCATCCAAGTCAAACAGTGGGAAACCCAGTGTAGTCCAATGTTCTTGAAACCTGGAGGAGGGAACCCCCATGTGAATCTGGTCAACGAATTTTATGTCTTATTGGCAACAGGGTGAGGTATATGTGAAGTCCAGGTTCGATGTTTCCACAAAATTGACAGAGAATAGTAGGATTATGATCTTTGATATCAAATGAACTTGTGGTTAAGTAATAATGTAAATAAATGGCTTGTTGCAGGGGTTGTATGCATGTCTCACTCCTATTTCTTTGTGCTAACAATCACGGTGAAATGCTACTAGCAGTTTCATGGGATGCATGAATGCAGGGTCTTAGAATTGTTATGTATTGAGCCTGAACTGTACCTGGAAACTGACTAAGCTTGTGCACCAAAACAATAGATAGCCAGGATTCTGGAATGGACCTATTGAGCAGTAGTTGCAACGTAAAGAGCCTATCACAGCGAGTGTGTGTGTGTGTGTGGGGGGGTGTTTTGCATGCATATAAGCAGGGCTCCAGCCCTGCTAGAGTTGTCTTAGAGTTGAGCTGAAATCACTAATAAACTATGAGCTGATCGCTATATGCGTCTTGAACAATGTTCCCTCTAAGCTGTGGAGTCTTGTGAGCAAAAATTCTACTTTGTGAGCTGCTGGCATTAAAGTTGTGAGCGAGCGATTTGGCTACTGCATAAATTAGGTTGCTCTGGAGCCATCTTTCTTGAGCTAAGAGAAAAATGTGTGAGCCGGAAGCTAAAAAACTGTGAGCTAGCTCACACTAACTCAGCTTAGAGGGAACACTGGTCTTGAACCCAGTATATTTCACTGGCAACAAAGGTGGCATCCTGTTGAGCCAGCCCAGTACCCTCCAGCACCACACCGCGGAACCAGCTCCAGTGCTTAGTGCAACACATCGCTACCGGGACCATGGCTGCTGCTCCAGGACACTTCGATGCATTCGACGCCACCACAGAGGACGGGGAGTCCTACCTTGGCCAGTTCGAGTTCTTCCTCGAGTCCTCCGGGATCGAGGCAACAGAGCAGAAGCATGCCACTTTCTTCTGGGTATGCGGCCGCACAACCTACGAGATCGCCCGCTCGCTCATCGCTCCCGTGGTGCTCAAAGACATGACTGACCAGACTATCCTGGACCGGCTCAAGGAACACTTCTCCCCTAAGCTGTCCATCATTGCCACCTGCCATGCATTCCACACGAGGAACCAGACCGCCAACGAATCCATCACGGATTTCGCCACAGTGCTATGACGGATTGCCCGGCACTGCAACTTTGCTAACCTCGAGGACGCCCTCCAGGACTGGCTGGTCTGTGGAATAAGAGACAAGCGGCTCCAGAGGAGGCTCATCGCTAAAGGTGACCCTAACTTCAAGAAGTCCATGGAGATGGCCCTCGCCTCAGAAGCTGCAGAGCAGTTCACCGCGGAGGTCCAGCACGCAAAAAGCCCACCATCTCTACGGAAACTAAACACCGCTGCCCACCATGTGGACACTTCGGAGAATGAAAACAACGAGGTTCTACAGATCCAGTGCCCTGCTCGATCCTGCAAGCCATCAGTGAGGCAACACCCATCCGCACCTCCATGTGCCAGTGATGCCGCCACACCAACAGGCCCGTAGCTAACAACTTTTTGCTCAGGGGGCCCGTGTTTTTCTCAGGGGGCCCACCACCAATGGGGGTCACCCACACACAGCTTTCAGGGCTAGGCGCAATCCATGGATGGCTACACCTGATAAACCCTATCCAAAGAGTGGGTCCTCTACCTGGGAACTTCTCAAAATTAGCACGTGGGAGTAGGATGCGACACACAGAACGTCCTTTTGCTCTGCTGACCTCTCAAAGGCTGGGCTTCTTAGACCAAGTCTTAACAGTCCACAAAAATCACAGATCCACAACTTCGTGGCAACACCATTCTGCAAAAACATGGTTCCAAAGCACGGATCCTCATGGATCCTCAGGGTATTTTAACTGGGTCACCCCAAACACATCATCAAATCACATAACACATCCACGTCCACCGTTTGTACCACAAAAATCACAGATCCACAACTTTGTGGCAACACCATTCTGCAAAAACATGGTTCCAAAGCACGGATCCTCATGGATCCTCAGGGTATTTTAACTGGGTCACCCCAAACACATCATCAAATCACATAACACATACACGTCCACTGTTTGCACCACAAAAATACACCATTCTGCAAAAACATGGTTCCAAAGCACGGATCCTCATGGATCCTCAGGGTATTTTAACTGGGTCACCCCAAACACATCATCAGATCACATAACACATCCACGTCCACCGTTTGCACCACAAAAATCACAGATCCA
>NW_015162477.1:1282563-1314151 GCF_001447785.1 Gekko japonicus
GGGGATCGGGGGAGGGGGAGGGGCCCCGCAAAATTCACGGGGGGGGCGGCCCCTAGGGCCCCACGCGGGCTACGGGCCTGCACACCAACCACATGTGCCAGCTGCGGAGAGCCCCATGAGAGGAGGTACTGTCGATTCCGGGACACCATGTGTAGGAACTGTGGAAAGGTTGGCCACATCACCTGAGAGGGGAGGGGGAGGGGCCCCGCAAAATTCACGGGGGGGGCGGCCCCTAGGGCCCCACGCGGGCTACGGGCCTGCACACCAACCACATGTGCCAGCTGCGGAGAGCCCCATGAGAGGAGGTACTGTCGATTCCGGGACACCATGTGTAGGAACTGTGGAAAGGTTGGCCACATCACCTGAGCCTGTCATGCCAAAGGGAACCGGAGGCGACCAGTGGCAACCCGCACAGGGTACCCCCAGGGTACAGCCCTTCATCGACAATGTTCTGAGCGCCACACCCACAGATGAGGATTTCACTGAGAGACTGCGCACCATCCTGCAACAATTTCAAGCTGCTGGTCTCAAAGTAAAGTGGGGGAAATGTCTCCTGGGGGTTCCGTGAGTCAAGTTCCTGGGGTTGTCTGTTGATGTCCAGGGCATCCATCCCGCTCCCAACAAGGTCCGTGCCATCGTCAATGCCCTGGCTCCCACATCCAAGCCATAACTCCAGGCCTTCTTGGGGCTGTTGAACTTTTATCATTCTTTCATGCCCCACAAGGCTGTGGTCGTGGAGCTACTGCACCGAGTCCTCGACAAGAAAACCACCTGGGTCTGAGGCCAGAAGCATGCCACCGTGTTCTGGGCTGTCAAGGAGCTGCTCACCTCGAACGCCGTCCTGGCACACTTTGACGAAATGCTGCCCATCGTTCTCACCTGAGACGCTTCGCCATACGGGGTAGGAGCCGTCCTTGGTCACCAGCTACCCGATGGCAGGGAGGTTCCTGTGGCATACTACTTCCGCACCTTATCCTTGGCTGGGCGCAACTACGTGCAAATAGGCAAGGAGGTACTGGCAATCATGGTGGGAATCAGGAAATTCCATGACTACCTCTATGGGTGGCCCTTCACCATTGTGAACGATCACATGCCCCTGCTGGGCATGCTGGCCCCAGATCTTCAGACACCACAGATGCTGTCCCCCAGGGTGCTGCATTGTTCTATCTTCCTGGCGAGCTACTAGTACTCGCTTCTCCACCACCCTGGAAAGACGATGGGTCACACCAACACCCTCAGCCACCTGCCGCTTCCCTCCTGTGACCTGGACCCTGCCCCACCCACAAACCATGATCCCGATTACATCTGGATTTTGCAGGCCCCTTCCAAGGCCAAATCTTCTTCATTTTGGTAGACTCATACATCAAATGGCTGGAAGTGGTGCCTGTCTCCTCCACTTCTTCCAAGGCAGCAATCCAGGCTCTCCGATGGATCTTCTGTACCCAACGGCCTCCCCGACACTATCATAACAGACAATGGAATGGCCTTCACATCTGGGGAGTGCCACGAGTTCATGGACCGCCACCTAATTTGGCACATCCGGTCCGCTCCTTTCCACCCAGCCACCAATGGACAAATGGAAAGGATGGTAAGGATCATGAAGAAGTCCCTCTGGTGGATCATCCATGGAGATTGGCACCACCGGCTTGCAGCTTTCCTTTTTGGCCACCAAGTGACCCCAAGCACCTCCACCGGCCGCAGCCCCGCGGAACTCCTCATGGGCAGGTGCCTAACCACCCATTTAGACCAGCTGCACCCCGACTGCACTCTGAAGCACCTCCCAGCTCCTGAGAACCAAGAGGCACCCCGTAGATTCTTTCCAGGTGACCCAGTCTACACCTGGAATTTCTCCAGTGGCCCAGCTTGGATTCCTGCCAGGGTGACCAGAGTTACAGAGCCCATCATAGGAGGTGTCTACTAAGGACAGCCAAGCACTGCAGAGGCACACTGACCAACTCCACAGCCGTTTACTCCCAGTGGAACCACAGCTTCCACCGGCAGTTCAAGAAGGGGGCAACGCACAGTTGACCTGACCATGGGAACCCAAGACCGCGAGAGAAACCCCATTAGACAACGCAACACGAAACCCCTAGGAAGATGAAACTCGTGACCAGGCAGCCACAGAGTTACCGGACACCCCACAAGTGCATCACAAGCACCGTCGGACCCTGATCCAAAGACCCCGGCCCCGCAAATGGAACCACGATGGTTCCACCAGTGCATCACAAGCACCGTCGGACCCTGATCCAAAGATCCCGCCCCCGCAAATGGAACCACGATGTTCAAACCAGGAACGATGCAGGCCAGCCTACTTAAGAGACTTTGTCTGTTGAGGAGCTCCCGAACTTAGGGGGGAGGGATGTTATGTACTGAGCCTGAACCGTACCTGGAAACTGACTAAGCTTGTGCACCAAAACAATAGCCAGGATCCTGGAATGGACCTATTGAGCAGTAGTTGTAATGTAAATAGCCTATCACGGGGAGGCTCCAGCCCTGCTAGAGTTGTTTTAGAGTTGAACTGAAATCACTAATAAACTATGAGCTGATAACTATACGCATCTCAAACCCAGTATATTTCAGAATAACGAAAGCTAGAACCAGGATTCCAAACCTGGAGTACACCCTTATTTAGGGTCATGGCTGGCAGGTAGAAAGCTAACACCAGTTACCATTATACCTCAGATTTTATTTGTTTTATATGCAGTTCCTTTTTATAACATCAATAATTTATTTCAGAATTTTTTGCAGGGTTCTTCACCACCTTGGATTTCTATAAGAGGGTGCAACTTCTGTTTAATGAAGGAGGATTTAGTTTTCCTGATCTTAGTTTATATCTTCAAGCACATCAAGCATTAATTATCAGAATTGTTCTTAGTTGGGCTATTCATATCAGGCTATCTTGGAAGCTTCTTACCTGGTGCCCCTCTTTAAATGGAATGCATTAGGGCAGGGATGTCAAACATGCAACCTGCAGGACAGATCAAGCCCTCAGAGGACTCCTATGCAGCCTGCAAGGAACTGGCTGTCTCCTGCTTCTTTCTCTAGTTCTGCTGCATCGCAGCTTGCTTTACCAGACTCTCTCAATTGCACAGGAGAGATAGGTAAGCTTTTGTTCCCTGCACTGGCTGATGCACCTCCCTCTCCTCCTCCCAGGGGGAGGGAGGGAATGAGCCACAGCTTGCTTCCTGACCAGGCTGCCTCAATCACACAGGAAACAAAGGCCTTCCTTCATTTCTTCCCCTCCATTGGCTGAGGCTCCTCCTCTTCCTCCTACCTTGCTTTGCTCAGCTGCCTTAATTGCACAGGAGAAACCTGTGCGATTTAAGACCAACAAAGTTTTATTCAAGGTATGAGCTTTTGTATGCCTGGCTACAGTGTTGTGTATTTTGTTCGGCTCATTATGCCAGGGCTCTCCTGCATGCAACTGGGTTTGCCTCCCCTTTATCACTGTATTCATGCCCTTGTGATCCAGTCTTTCTCAATAGGAAAGCAATGTGAACTATTTAGATGAGGAAGCCAGTGGTGTGGATTAGACTGAGAGTGTGTGTCCAGACCAAGTTCATCTAGTACACTTCCTTTGTATACTGGGGATTTTGAACCTAGACTTCCCAGATAGTAGGCTGATACTGACCACTATACATTGCTGTCTCTCTATTCTTGCACCGCCTCACAGGAGTTGTAGCTATTTCTCTGGAGAAGACTATAGTTTTATTGACAAACACGTAGCCCTCAGTCTGTGTCAGGATGCCGCCTCATGTTCTTGACCAGCAAACGAAGCAATTTATGTACAAAAGCTCTCAATGCCCAGCCATTTCATGTTTTCCCCTGGGTCCTAGGCTCAGAACACTGAGCATGAGATTTCTGTAATGAATGTCAATAAATCAAAAGCAGGTTTGAATAATTCAGAGCAAGAAATGTCAGTTATCAGAGATTATCAAATAAACAAAATATTGCAAGAGTGCTAATATTTTAAGCATGTTTTATTTAAAGTTTTTAAAAAATCTTTAATTGTGTTTGTGTCATTAATAAAGTTTATATCTCCACTACCTGGTATTATATTTTATGACATACATGGCCCAGCCCAACAAGGCCTCATTTATGTCAGATCTGGCCCACATAACAAATGAGTTCAACACCCCTACAATAGGGTCTATTCATGCTAAAATAGATCCTATTCCTCCAGCAATTTCCATAGTTAGAGAATTATGGCATATAATATCATGGCAGTATCAATTTGTCCCATTTTCACATGCTAAATTAACACCATGAGCCAATCCAGATTTTACAACTGGGAAGAAATTTGTTGTTGTTGTTTTTTAATGGAAGGATTGGACAGATGGGAGAATTGTTTACTTTGGATCAATTAATAGACTGACAATGCGTTTTTGTTATTTTCTCAGCTGAGGTCTAGGTATGACCTGTCAACCTCTGTTGAATGGAAATATTAACAAGTGCAACATCTGCTGGTATCTAAATATGACCCTGCAGCACTGTTTCAGAATCTGCCTTACTAACATAAGAACATAAGAGATGCCAATGTTGGATCAGGCCAAAGGCCCATCCAGTCCAACACTCTGTATCGCACAGTGGCCAGAAATACCAGTGCCATCAGGAGGTCCACCAGTGGGGCCAGGACATTAGAAGCCCTCCCACTGTTGACCCCCCAAGCACCAAGATGACAGAGCATCACTTGCCCCAGAGTCCCTATCTATACCTTGTGGCTAATAGCCACTGATGGACCTCTGCTCCATATGCTTATCTAATTCCCTCTTGAAGCCGTCCATGCTTGTAGCCGCCACTACTTCCTGTGGCAGTGAATTCCAAGTGTTAATCACACTTTGGGTGAAGAAGTACTTCCTTTTATCCGTTCTAACCCGACCGCTCAGCAATTTCATGGAGTGCCCACGAGTTCTTGTATTGTGAGAAAGGGAGAAAAGTACCTCTTTCTCCACCTGCTCTTTCCCATGCATAATCTTATAAACCTCAATCATGTCACCCCTCAGTCGTCGTTTCTCAAAGCTAAAGAGCCCTAAGCGCCTTAACTTTTCCTCATAGGGAAAGTGTTCCAACCCTTTTATCATTCGAGTTGCCCTTTTCTGCACTTTTTCCAAAGCTATAATATCCTTTTTAAGGTGTGGTGACCAGAATTGCACGCAGTATTCCAAATGAGGTCGCACCATTGATTTATATAGGGGCATTATGATATTGGCTGAATAAAATTTTATTATAATGTTATTTTCCCACCTTATTACCTTTTGATACGATGGCCCTGTCCACACGAGAGGATTAGGGCCGGGAGAGGGACGGAACGGGGGTGGAGCAAACGGGCGCGATCCCACCGCAACATCTGGGAAGCGTACCGTGTCCGTCCCCGATCCGGCCCTTCCAGTGATGATTCGCACCAAAAAAGAACCACCTACCGAGGTGGTTCTTTTTGAACAGCCGCAGCAACGCTGGCCGTGGGATCACCGGCGCGTTCTTTCGCCAGCGCATCCCCAGCTCCTTGCCGAACTGCGCATGCTCCGACATGCGCAGTTCAGCAGACTCCCGTGCCTTTCTCCCCATCTCCCTGGCATCTGATCGTGCTGGGGAGCAAATGCACAGCGGCTCAGGGGATCTGTATGATCCCACCGCCGCGTGCCTATTTAGGTGCGGCTTTTTAAAAGCCGCACTTTGGCCGTCCCTTCTTCCCTCGTGTGGCAGGGGCCTTTGTTGGCTTACATCCCAAATAAGGAACTGTGATTGAGGACGGTCTGTACCTCAAATTTATTTGAACAAACAGGCAGGGGATGGAAATTATATTTAGAAGTGAGTTTTGGTTAGAATTGGTAGAGAGAGGTTTAAAAATATATACAAAACTGCTTCTATGCAACAGTAGAGATATTCAGAGTTATTTCCCCTGGTTTTCTTTGTTTTGATCTTGTTAGAAATGTTTCACCGCTTTAACGGGGTTACCGATATTACTAGAGTGCCTACTTTTGAACTTGTCACTGGATGGTCACACCGACTTGAGATTTTATTGAGCTTTAACCCTGTGTTTATAGACCAGGGGTTTTCCTATCTGCCCCCCTTCCTCTGGCCAGATTGTTATTCTCTTCTCCTTAAGAGCAATAACCTATTTTGACTTGCTTGAGGGACCTCTGTGCCTCCTCAAACCTTTTGGTCAAATCCCTATCTTCCAGAAGAAGAGCCTCTGTAAACTGGTTAATCCACTTCCATACTGAGAATGTCTACTTCTCCACTCAAGTAGTATTTCTGTGTTTCACACTAGGAGATTTTTCTCCACTCCTTGAATAGGTGAAGTTCTGACACTTTGCCAGACTCACTGTCTCAACCCTAAGTCTGTTATTTGCAGAGGCCACAACACACTTGCTCTGCTCCAGACAGCGCTTATCAGACCCTTTTTCTCTTCAGAGTCCCTCACCAGGAGTTTGCTGTTCACTCTAGCTCCAATGCCAGCTCCAACTGATTCACTCCAACTAATGCACTTGAATTTTTAAACAGCTTAATGTTCCATTCCACAGTAAGCTGCCTTCACCCAATCATAATGAGTTTGTGTGAAAAGGGAAATGGTCTTAGACTCCTCAAGAGTCCAAAGGGAAAGTTGTAATACCACAAAGGAGGTATTTAAATACAGGAAGAAAGGACTAACTTCCAGGCAACTAAGACAGTGTAAAATTCCAGAGGCCTTTTTTACCTTATATAAACAAACAAACAAACAAATATATCAATGATGTATGGGCATCCAATATTTTCTTAAACGTAACTGCTATGCACTTTGTTTTGTTACCAAATGCAGCAGGGGTACCGGTCTTTTCCCCTAATGTTGTTTCAAGCAGCCCATGGGGGCAGTAATTTCTGATCAGGAGAGCTATATGCAAAAGGGAATGAATGAAAGAACCCCTTTAACATTGCAGCAGCTCCATGTCAAATCAGGTTTCCACACTGGCTGCTTTTAAGGAACAAAACACTAGTCTGGAGTTCCAATCACAAACTCCAGCATCATGTGCAGCTTGATCCTAAATTCCAAGAATTATGAAGCGCTCTTCTAAAAAGAGGTGGGGGTTTTTTTGTTTCCCCCCATCTGATCTAAATTCAGAGAGATTTAAGCCAGTAATGGAAGGAAAACATGTTGCTACATGATTTAGTGCATAGTGAAGATGCAACTGTTGAGAATTCACTGCTCATCCAGAATGTAGGCCTTCTGTATGTCTACCACTGCCCTCTACTGTATGCAACCAAAATAGCAGCAGAGGGCTTTGACAACAGCAATTACTTTTGTTTGAATTAAAATGTAAGAGACATTTAAGCCAAAAGAGGGATTGTACCACTGAAGGAAGATAGCTGCAAAAGGTAAAGGGCAACTGGAACACAAAGAGACAACACAAAATAAGAAAGAAAATAAGGATGGGTGTTGGGGGGTGCCCTTTGAAAGAAAAAGTAACCATACCATTGGAATTATTTTCCTGACATTTGTGTTCTACACAATAATCTCCTGCCAATTACAACAATAAGAAAACAGTAATTTAGAAATAATGATATTCACTCTCCCTAAAAAGCCTTGCGAAAGAAACTATTTAGAATGATTTATTTATGTACACAATTACTGTGACCCTTCTCTATTCACAGAGTAGGACTGTACCCAATGTGAATTGGCAACTGCTCAAAAAGATTTAATTTATGAAAATTTTCTGATTCCTTCCATTTCTTCTCTTTAATAACTGTACTTATTTAATGCAGTTTTTGCATTGCCACAGTCTCATTTGTATTTCTGGAGTCTCAACAAGCATCTTGTTATGACACATCATTGTTTTTAAGTCATAAAAGTAAAATATTTATGCAGCCAAAGATATCAACAAGAATATTTAGATTCCAGCCTTCCAAATTATATCTCATGTCTGGAGGACAGCAGTAAACAGGAAAAAAATACCTTTAAAAGTAACCCTATTTTATTTCACAAAATGCTCTATCCCTTAGTGAATGGAAACCATGGAGAAAAGCACAAGAGCACACTCATCAGAGAAATACATGAAATGGTACTTGTATACAAAAACATTCTTAATTATTTCTAATGTCCTTTTGCAAGTTTAAGATTAAAGGTGGCAGTGATATGGTGTGCAGGCATTCTTAGCCACTTTGGTGTAGTGGTTAAGAGCATGGTATCTAATCTGGGAGAACCAGGTTTCATACCCCACTCCTCCGCATGCAGCTGCTGGTGTGACCTTGGGTCAGTCATAAGTTCTTTCAGAGCTGTTCTCTCAGACAAAGAAATTAAAGGTTTAACCAATAAAAACTTTTCTTATAAATATAGAGCTTTTGCTGATGATGTGATGTTTATGGTTGAAGATCCTATGAGGAATTTGCCATTGTTAATGGAAAGAATAAAAGAATTTGGAGACCTAGCAGGTCTCTATGTAAACAAAGACAAATCCAAGGTGATGTGTAAAAATATGACTGGAAAAAAAACAGGAAGAGCTACAGAAGTTGATGCATTGTGAAGTGGTGAAAAAGACTAAGTACTTAGGTATTGACTTGACAATGAAAAATATAGATCTTTATAAGAATAACTATGACAAACTATGGCCTAAAATACAGCAGGATATCAAGAAATGAAATACTTTGAATTTGTCATTGATGGGAAGAATCTCAGTGGTTAAAATGAACATTTTACCTTGATTAATGTTTTTATTCCAGACAATTCCAATAGTAAGAGACTTGAAGGTATTCAATATGTGGCAAAGAGAAATCTCAAAGTTTGTTTGGGCTGGGGAAAACCACGGATTAAAATGAAGATTTTATGTGATGCAAAGGAAAGAGGTGGATTCCAGTTACCAAACTTTAGACTCTACCATGAAGCGGTTTGTTTTGGGTTACGTTAGACAATAAAACACTTTTGGCATTAGAAGGACATGACTAAATTTGGTTGGCAGTTCTCAGGAGAGCTCTCTCAGCCCCACCTACCTCACAGGGTGTCTGTTATGGGGAGGGAAGGGGAAAGGATTGTATGCTGCTCTGAGACCTCTTCGGGTAGTGAAGGATAAACCTCCTCCTCCTTTTCTTCCTCTTCCTCTTTGAAGGGGGATATGCAACATGGCCCTTTTGAGCTTCAGTTCACCTTTGTAAAAAGAAGTAACTCTGTGATGTGCCTTGAGTCACCATGCAAAAGGCAGATGATAAGATATGCAAACAAAATAAATAAATTCTGAATCATGGTGATTTTTGTATTGTTAGGTTTAAAAAATGGCCAGAATGGTATTTAGTACCATGAGCCAGAGTGCACATACGACATACTTAAGCAGATAAACAACAAAAATTTACTGCATTTTTATCCTGCCCTTCCTCCAAGGAGCTCAGGGAGGCATACATTGTTCTGTACTACTCTGTTTTATCCTCACAAGAACCCTGTGAGATAGGTTAGGCCAAGAGTATGTGACTGGCCCAAGGTCACCCAGCCAACTTCATGGAAGAGTGGAGAGTCAAACCCAGCTCTCCCAGATCCTAGATCAACACTCTAACCACTACTCTACACTACCTCTCATGGTTGCACACAATTCAATGACCAATCTGTCTGTTTCTAAGTGCATTTGTGTCAACAGTCAACAGACTCCTGTTACTTGTGGTTTTGTGCAAGGTATCACAAATGATACCTGAACGCCATAGCTATTTGGCTCCTAAAAAACAACAACAGGGTAAATGAGAATTGTGCTCCAGAGAGCTGTTTGAAAGATACATGGAAAATACAAACACACTAGTCACTGTACTGAGGACAGATCCTCAAGTAGATCTTTTATTTTTTGATTGATTTGATTTATCGCACCCTCTCCCACATAGTGGGACATAGGGTGGGTAACAACAATAAATTAGGTTGAAAACCTTTTAAAGTATCTAAAACAAGTCTAAAATTTACAACAATCAAATAAGATGACACTTAAAGAGAACACAATAGTGCCTCATTTCCTGACACTACGGGGGGGGGGGGGGGGGAGGAAGATGTAAGGAAAAGGAGGAAGTCAGTCTAGTTGGAGATCATCGCTGTCCTCAGCCATAGGCCCAGCAAAACATCTCCATTTTACAAGAGTTACAAAACTGCATCAAGTCCCACAAGACCCGAATCTCGATCAGTAGAGAGTTCCACCAGGCCAGAGCCAGGGCCAAAAAAAAGCCCTGGCTCTGGTTGAGGGCAGCTGAACACCAGTAGATTGTTGTCAGCTGAGCACAATACTCTTTGGGGGGTATACCAGGAGAGGTGGTTCCATAGGTAATTTCCATTACCAGAATTGATTCCAAAGCTTTTTGGCTTTGAAAAGGAGAGAACTGGCTAAGAATTCAATCTTCTTTTCTATTCTTAAACACACATTCTATGAGTTCTAGAATGGAATTCTCCTACAATACACATAAAATTGTAGATTATGGGCTTGGAAGTTACCCAAGAACTCAACCTCCCCAGGCACCGTTCATGAATACCCAACATAGTAATGTGCTTGCCATGCATTAGCCATAAAATCTAGAGTTCAGTGTGTCACACACAACAGAAGGAGAACTGGTAACTATTAATATACTCAAAACAATATGCCTTCAAGTTTTTGTAAGTAAACTTCAGCAACAGTTTTGTAGCTTTTACTCCAATTTTGCATAATGTTTCAAATTGTCAACCAACCAGACCCCTTAGTGTCATTAGTAAACTGTATTCTAGAAACCTATACTGGAAACTTCTTGATTGTGGTTAGATCAAGAAGATATACTGATGGACAAGCAGGCAGGCTTCAGAGTTGGCCATTCCACTGCAGACCAGTGCTTGATCTTGCACCAACTTGTGGGGAAGTACAACTCTAACCATAATGGGGCACTTTATGCTGCCTTTGTGGGTGTCAAAGCAGCATTTGACAGTATCCCCAGGAATAGGCTTTGGGCAAAGCTTGAGAACTCCTCAATAGACTGAAGAGTCTACATACTTAGCCTGCTTGCTGCATGAAGGAAATTTCCTAAAAGTAAAATGCAGTCCTCAAGGCCACCTCTCCAATAAGATCCCACTTGACAAAGGGGTTAAACAGGGCTATATCCTGGCCCCTCTACTGTTTAACTATTACATCAAATCCTTGGTGCAACACCTAAGAAATCCAAGCTTCCATTCTCCAAAGCTTGCCAACAAAACAATCCCAACTGTTAGGAGAGCACTCCATGCCTGCACTGCATACTGTAAAGACGAGCAGCTTGCAATAAATTCTCTAAAACCAAAAGTCCTCATCTTTACCAAAGAACATTGAAACCATAGATGGAAAATCGAGGGCCACAACATTAAACAAACAAAAATCTTCAAATACCTTGGCATAGTCTTCCAGTCATCTGGACACTGAAGAGCTCAGGCACTGTACGCTGCAGAGGCTGCCCCCAGAACAACCTCCACCATTATAACATTCCACCTCACAAAAGGAGCCTCCTTTATCCCTGCAGCAATCAAGGTTTTCTAAGGGAACATTGTCACCCAGCTCTTGTATGGTTCCCAGCTCTGTATTTATAAAGAAAGGCACCTATTGGAAGCAGTACAATCTAAGTTCCTTCAAACAATTTTTGGAGACCTGTGATGTATTCCAAATGCCCTTCATCAACCAGAGGCTGTACTGATCTCCTTAGAGGGGCGCATGTGGCTACTCACATCCACCTACTGGCTAAATCTCATTTTCAATCCAGTGGGTCTAACCCCCTTGATTTTTGCTGACAGCCACCGCTCAACCTTACTGAGCACGGCCTCCAGGAGCACGGCCTCTCCCCACAAGTTTTACTTAATATTGGCTATCAAAAAGCAAAAGAAATGAACAGTGGTTCTAGGACCATGCCCTACAATCAGATAGAGCACAGAAACAGAAATATCCAGTTATTCTGCAGCATGCCAAAAGTTTTCAACCAGCAGGTTACTTTAGATCCCTCGAGATCTTGAAGTATCGGAGAATCTTTACCCTAGTATGCTTTAATGCTCTACCCTCAGTCCTTCTGGAAGGCAGATACCATTGTGTCCCGCTCCCTCAATGGCTTTGTCCATGTCATACAGGGAAAGTAGAATCTATTGAACATGGACTGCTGCACTGCCCATTCTATAATGACATTCGGCATCAGTATATTGCTCCAATTCTGTCAACTACACTGGGCAGCAATGTTCCCTCTAAGCTGTGGAGTCTTGTGAGCAAAAATTCTACTTTGTGAGCTGCTGGTATTAAAGTTGTGAGCGAGCGATTTGGCAACTGCATAAATTAGTTTGCTCTGGAGCCCTCCTTCCTGAGCTGAGACAAAAATGTGTGAGCTGGAGGCTGAAAAACTGTGAGCTAGCTCACACTAACTCAGCTTAGAGGGAACAGTGCTGGGCAGATCTGAACAACTTTATCTCTCTCTTCCTTGCAGACTCATTTCTGGAGATAACTGACAAATTTGCCAAATTTTGCCTATGGGATACACAAGCAGCTGATTGTGTCCCAGTAATTTGCCTGTCTGTTGGAGGACGGTTTTACTTCTCTTGTCTCCCTTCTTTTTTATATATAATATTTTATTTTACTATTTAAAGGGAATACAAAATAAAAAGGGATATTCTTGTCTCCCTTCTTAATCTGTATTCATTGTTTTACGCTTGCCGCATTGCATGCATTTTATTTTTGCAGATTCTTTGGAGCTGATCTTGTATTGAAATAAAGTTTCATATCAAATATACTCAAATAATATGCCTTCAAGTTTTCATAAGTAAGAAACAGTTCTATAGCTTTTACTCCAATTCTACATTAATGCATACTCTGGCAAAAATGTATCAGGTGTCAGCAGTGCATCCAAATACAGTAGCATCAAACTTGGTAATAATTTTGTACCACAACACAATGTTTCTAAATGTCTTCCTTTATTCAAATCTTTGTTTGGTGTTAAGCATCTCTCATGCTGCGAAAAAGAGAGAAAGGAAGAATAGGAAAAGAAAAACGAAAAAGGGGGGGGGAGGAAGCCATTGTTCATCACTGAAGCCTAAGATCACTTATCAGTGCTCCTAATCCATGCATTGAGGTGACTGATCCTATTTTACAGTATTTATATAGTGCTTTATACTGTTACACTACTTCACATATATTATCTCAACAATTTTAACAACAACCCTACAGATAAGACTGTATCCTGCACATAAGGAGTAGAGGCTGAAAGTGTGGCCTGCCAAAGGCCACCTAGTGAGCTCTTGACAGAAGTGAGATTTGAATCAGGAATGCTGTGGCTCACATTGCACTGTACTACACTAGACTTATATATACCAGTGAGAACAAGAGAAACTAGGTTGCACACAATGCTATTTCCACACCAACATTTAGACACCTCCCTGTGTTGTTATGAGGAATATGAGCTAAAATGATAAATTTGATAATAACACCAGGGACCACAGCTTGGTAGCAAACATCCATTTCACATGCAAAGGTCAAGAAGAGGCCATAGCTCAATTGTGGGGCATCTATTTGCATGCAGAAAGCCCTAGGTTTAATCCCCAGCATCGCCAATTTAAAGGCTCAGGCAACAGGTGATGTGAAAGACCTCTACCTGAGACTCTGGAAGGCCACGGCTAGTCACAGTAGCAATACCGGCCTTGACAGATCAAGAGACTGGCAGCTTTATGTATTCATGTCTCTCAATCCCTGGCATCTTCAAGGATCTCGAGTAGCAGGGAAAGACCATTGTCTGTCTGACCCTGGAGGGCTACTGCCTGTCACAACAGACAATACAGAGACTATTGGACACAGAAGCCATTTCATGTGTTCCTAAGCTTTGGCTGTAGCAAGAGAAGCACATCTGGAGATTTTTAGAAGATTAGTGAGATTTTGATTGTTGGACCAGCAATCAAAATGCCTGTTGTTGGACCAGCAACCAGTATTGTTGGACCAGCAATCAAGAATATACAGTATCCAGACAAGAATCCACAGTTCAAGAATATACACACTTCCTTTGCTAAAAATCATCAGGTGTGTGTAATGTGTAAATTAGTCTCTCTTTTAAAAAACATAAATGGATATGGAGATCATCTCTCTGTCAAAAAGTTAATGAGCATTCGTATGAATATGTGCAGTGTTAAAACGGGCCACTCTTCATCTATAGTTGACCGGGGAGGTGGGGTCTAACCTAGCCAGATCTTGTCAGATCTCAGGAGCCAAACAGGGTTGGGGCCTGGTTAGTACGTGAATGGAAGACCACCAGGGAAGTCCAGGGTACCTATGCAGAGGTAGGCAATGGCAAATCATCTGCTTCTCTCTTCCCCTGAAGGGTCACATAAGTTGGCTGCAACTTGACAGTGCATTTCACCAGCACCAGTTGCTCTTTGCAACAGATTGGAAAATGACCTATAATTATTTTGATCCATGCTATATAAGGATGGTTTCTTCAGAAGTGGGCCAACTATAGCTTCTTTTAACATAGCAGAATTGTGTATTATTAATAATTTGCACCATCCAATTTACCAATCCTACCAGGTTTTGCTATCCATGAAGGGCATATGACTAATGAACAGGCAGTACACTTCATCAAGTATTCAATCTTGTCCTCTATTTGAATTAATTGACAAGACTGAGAAGAATCCATAATCCTGCTTGATTGGTTAAAAGTATTTTAAGTATCAGAAGGATTTTATAATAAATTCCTGTGACCGATGGAAAAAAGTTTGGTGGGCTGCACCACAATCTCATTTGGGCTGTGGCATTTTGCCCCATTTAAACAACTGTCTGCACGACTACCAAAGCCTGTTTGTATTTTATTAGCCATCTTCCATACTTTACAGGACAAGTCAAATTCTGTGGGTCTCTCATTAGTATTTATCAAGTTATGGATATCAGGTGGTACTGATTGCATCCATGTTCACAACCATTCATTTCCTAGATCAAAATGTTATGATTGCAAGATTGTGCAGACCTTATTGCTGGGTGTTGGGATCTTAGTCTGGATAGGCTCGCATCAGCCATGTCTTTGTGGATGGGCAACTCTCTGTTTTCAGTGATCTTTCTATATTCATGAAGAAGAACATCTTGTCTTTGTAGATGCGGGGGAGCGATGTGGCACAACATGGGTAGCCAATAGGTCAGAGTGGGTTTAATACATCCACTGATGGTTCTCATTGTTGTATTGTGTTAGACATCAAGTTTGTAGATGCAGGTGCTGTTGAGCCACACTGAAGCACCATATTCCGCAGTACTATGCATCAATCCCAAAGCTGAGCATGTAAGTATTGTAGTGGATGCAATCAAAGTTGTACCAAATAATTTTTAGAGAATGTTGTTTTGCATGCATATTTTTGCTGCTACATTGGTAAGATGGTGTTTATAGCTCAAGGTCCTGTCCAGGATAATGCCAAGGTACTTAGGTGTATGGTTGTATGTAAGGTGCCAGTTCATAGTTGGCAAGATTGTTGTTAAGATGGAAACAGGAACATTCTGTTTCTCTTGGATTTGGAATAAGCTGTCATTTAAAGTAGTAGTCAGCCAAAATTTCGAGGTCCCTTGTCAGTATTTCCTCAGTCCTTTCAATTGATTTGTGCCTTACTGCAATCACCATGTCATTGGCATAAGCAAACTTCCTGCATATCATCTTGGGAACATCAGAGATTTATAGATAGAAAAGAACTGGAGTGAGGACTGAGCACTGGGGTAGGCCATTATTCAGTTTCTTCTGCTTGCTGACTGACAGACCTATAATTACTTGGAAAGTTCTATCACTCAGCATGTTATTTAGAAGTCAAAATAATGTTCTACAGGGGAAAACTTGTACAGCAGACCATCCCTCCAGACTGTGTCATAAGTGCCAGTCTGACTTGATGAAAACAGAAGTGTCTTAAGACACTTCTGATACCTTGCCTCAATGAAAGTTGTTAAGCTGAGAACCTGGTCTTCACAACTACAATGGCGTCTAAATCCTGCTTGCTCAATAGGGACATGTTTGTTAATTCTGTCACTGATTCTGTTCAGGATTAGCCTCTTAAGGAGTTTATAACTGGAGCTCAGAAGGGAAATAGGTCTGTAACTTTCTGCCAGATGTTTTGGTTTTCCAGGTTTCAGAACAGTGACAGTCTTTGCTTTCTTGAATTTCCCTGGAAGTCTTCCTGTTCTCATGATGTCAGAGAGAAACTTTGCAAGCCACTTCTTAGTGAACATACCACTGTTGATCAGGAACTCATTATGGGTGTAGTCAAAGCCTGGTGCCTTTCCACTCTTGATGTCCTTTAGTGACTTGTAAATGTCATCAGAGCTGAAATCCCCTGACAGTTCACTGTCTTTTGGGCAGGTGTGTTTTGAAATCTGGGGTTTTTAAAATCCTGATTGTAAAATATTGATCCTTTGGTGCTCTGGATAGGGATACCAATCGAGCAGTTACCTGGTTTGAAGTCACCTCCAGATTTCCTCGGAGCACAGGTGAGCTTACACATAATTTTTTCAACAGGCTCCTGGCTTTCCTACTACTACTATACAGAAAAGGACACATAACCAGGAGAAGCATCTTCAGATATACACAAATTTATCCCAGGCATTCACAGATGCAAAACACTAGCATGGCATTCTAACACTAACAAAGTCTAGTAAATGTATATACATTTTAAAAATGGTTGTCAAAATACAAAAATTATTACTAATACACATATATACACAGTACAGGAATAACATAATTTGTAGTACAAAGAGCCTGCAATCAATTTACTTACCACATACATGGAAGAGACACCATTTTCCCTTAAAGCTGATTTCCTGGAGGTGCCCAACAGAAATGCCTTACCAGCCCATTCTGTCAATACAGTTATGAAATACCACACTTTATTTTGTTGCCGGAATGTTGACATGATAGTGTCTACACCTGATGGTGTCTATATTTGATATCTAGAAAATGTACTGGAATTGGCTCTCTCAAATTGTTAGGTCTCATTTCACATGGGAAAAATCCAAAATCACAGTCAAAACTATGACACTGATCCAGAGTCACATGAGTGCTGTGAAATGCATATGGAGATCCCCTACATGGTAGCATAACAGGCAGCTACACATAAGCACACATAAGGTAGTTTCTATGTTCGAATATCACAGAATATCTTATATGTGCAAGAGTAATGTCATCTCTTGAGAGTCCCTTGGACTGCAAGAAGAACAAATCAGTCAATCCTAAAAGAAATCAACCCTGACTGTTCCCTGAAAGGCCAGATAATGAAACTGAAGCTCAAATACTTTGGCCACCAAATGAGAAGGGAGCACTCACTGGAGAAGACCCTGATGCTGGGAAAGATTGAAGGTCAAAGAAGACGGGGATGGCAAAGGATGAGATGGTTAGACAGTGTCATCGATGCAACGAACATGAAATTGAGCCAACTTCAGAGGACGGCGGAAGACAGGAGGGCCTGGCGGGAGCTGGTCCATGGGGTCGCGAAGAGTCGGACTTGACTGTGCGACTGAACAACAACAAAATGTCATCTGATATATATAATTGCCCTAACGCGTTGGCACTTTTGAGCTCTCCCATTAGCTGTGCGCTCCCTCAGCCATTGGCCCATCAACCGCCAAACAAAAGTACTCACATGCCATCGTGGAGATTTTGTGGTAGGGTCTACAGAAGCCAGGGTCTGGGGAGGGGAGAGGCCTCAGCTGAACAGAATGCCATAGAGTCCACCCTCCAAAGCAGTTATTTTCTCCTGGGGAACAGTTGCTGCCATTCTCCAGGTGATGGCTGGAGATCACTCAGAATTACAACTGCTCTCTAGATGGCAGAGCTCAGTTTCCCTGGAGAAAACGGATGCTTTGCAGGGTGGAATTTGTGTCATTATACCCTGCTGAGGTTGCTTCCCTCCTGCTGTGGAGAAAGACTACTTTTCCTAGGTAGAGGCTGCAGGTGGTGGTGGTGGTGGGAGATGAAAGCTGAAGTCAGAGGGGCAAATAAAGGTAGGTTGGGGGTTGGCTGGGAAGGAGATAGGGTTGCCAGCTCCAGGTTGAGAAATTCCTGGAGATTTGAGGGGTGGAGCCTGGAAAGGGTGAGGTTTGAGGAGGGGTGGGACCTCAGACAGGTACAATGCCATAGACTCCACCCTCCAAACCAGCCATTTCCTCCATTATTGCCAATTTCCATGTGAGGGGTGGAGATCACTCAGAATCACAACTGCTTTTCATGTGGCAGAGATCAGTTCCCTTGGAGAAAATGGTGGACTCTGTGTCATTGTACCCTGCTGAGGTCGCCACAGCAAATTGATACTGGGTGCCCAAGGCTGGGGCACTCGCCCAGAGCCTCTTTCTAGAAGGTCTGAGGAAGCTGTCTATGTGCTTCTGAACAAAGTGCCTGTTATGTATGGAATGGAATGTGTGTACGTATAGAGCTTGAGTCTGATGCAAGGTATTGTAAACCGACCTATCAGAACAAGGGAAGTTTTGGAGGGAAGCAAACTGATTGGTCTTTATGTACGAAATATGATTTTGATGTTATCTGACATGTGGGTGTGGCTTGCCAAGCCCGGACTGTTTAAAAAGGAGCCTGTTGCTCTGTTGTTTGTCTCGTTCTGGTTTCTTCATACTTCGTTCAATAAAGCTGTTATCACTGTTCACCTGCTGCCTCGAGTCTCATATAGAGTGGGTAGGCAGCCCCGCTGAACCAGCGCCAGGATGGCAGACGACCAAGAAGCCTCTGAGGAACCCAGGGCAGAAGAACAAGACCCGGCTGATCAAGCGGCTGCAGCACTTGTACCAGTGCCTGCACCAAGAGCAGTGATGGCCGTCAGCCCACGGTTCGAGGCATTCGAACCCGACCTCGAGGACTGGAATTCCTACCTGACCAGGTTCCACCTCTAGGCTAACCAGATCGAAGGTGAGGACCAGCAGAAGGCGACGCTCCTCAGCTCCTGCGGAAGGGCTGTCTTCGACGTCGCTCGGTCCCTGGTCGCTCCGGCTGAAATCAAAACCGTGTTCCTGGCTGAACTCAAGCTGAAACTAAAGGGGCATTTTGCACAGCAACCTTCACAGATCGCTAGCTGGCACACATTCTACAAGCGGTCCCAGGCAGCAAACAAGACGGTTGCTGAATATGTATCGGCCTTGTGGAAGGCTGCACACCCGTGCAATTTCACCGACCTCGAGGAAGCGCTCCTCGACCGACTCGTCTGTGGCGTGAAGGACGAGAAGCTACAGCAACCATTGTTCGCACTAACGGCTCTCACCTATGTTGTGGCCTACTCGGAGGCTGTCACCGCAGAGGCCACTGAGAAGGCAACCCAAGAAGTGCGTCAAAACCTGACCCCAATCCAACAGGGGGCCAACAAATCTGTAAACCATGAATCAACGAGCGAGTCCAATGGTGAGCATGATGATGTCAACCATTCTCGTACTCTGAGGCACAAGCGGACCCAAGTGAAAACTGCGCCAAGGCAAACCTGTGCCGGGTGTGGCGGACATCACGAGCGGGATCGATGCTGGGCAAAGGACATCGTTTGCCGATCCTGTGACAAGTGAGGCCATTTGGCCAGGGTATGCAGGGCCAAGAGGAAGAAGAAACCACCGCTGTCTCATCGTGAATGTCCCCAGGTTCGAGGCGAGGACAACGCAAGGTCTACAGATTGCCATCTGACCAACTGCTGTTCCTGCCCTTCAACCATCCTGAGGACCGGATTGCGAGCAAAGAAGAAGATCCACGTCACTGTCTTGCTGAATGGCATACCATGTGAGATGGAGGTCGACTCAGGATCATCAGTGACCGTCATTTTGTCTGAAACTTTGCAACGTTTGTTTTTGCAATGGAGCCATCGGCGTCTGAAGCCGAGCACAATCCACCTATCCGATTTTCAGGGAAGGCGCATTCCTGTGGCCGGCGAAGCCACATTTGAGGTACAATTCAAAGGGTTCAAGGAGTCTCTGAATCTCCTTGTTGCCAAGGGGCACCGAGCCAGTCTGTTGGGCCTAGATTGGTTTGAGGCCCTCGGAATTGCTATATGTAGTATTAACCAGGTCAATGCAAATAAACTGAATTTGCTACATGTGGAATTTGCGGATGTCTTTGATGGTACCCTGGGAATGTATAGGGGGCTGCCAGTAACTTTTGACCTAGATCCTTCTGTAGCGCCTATACGGCTTAAGTATCGCACGGTCCTGATTTCCCTGAAACCGCGTATAGAGTCCGAGCTGGACAAACTCGTGGCTCAAGGTGTGCTAGAACCGGTATCACACTCAAAATGGGAAACCCCTATTGTGACACCAGTAAAGTCTGATGGGTCTATTCGAATATGTGCTGATTACAAATGCACAATCAACAAGGCTCTGCAGCAGCACTCTTACCCTGTCCCCGTAATTAGTCATGTGCTGGCATCATTAGGGGAGGGTAGAGTCTTTGCAAAATTAGACCTGGCTCAGGCTTATCAACAGCTACCAGTAGACCTCCAGGCCACCTTGGCGTAAACCATTGTCACGCACAGGGGTGCATTCAAGGTTAATGGCTTGCAGTTTGGTGTAAATGTGGCCCCAGGCATATTTCAAGGCCTAATGGAGGGTTTGTTAAGGGACCTGCCAGGCGTGGTCCCCTATTTTGACGACGTCTTGATTGCCGGCCGGTTCGAGGACAAACTGGCAGAACACCTCAGGTCCGTGTTAAGCTGTTTCCATGAGGCTGGGTTAATGGTAAAGAGAGCCAAATGTCATTTAGGAGTACCCAGCGTGGAATTCTTGGGGTTCCAAATCGATGCTAATGGTGTCCACCCTACTGCAGAAAAGGTACGGGCCATCCAAAATGCCCCGAAACTGAATCTAAGAAGGAACTGCAATCCTTCTTAGGGATTTTAAATTTTTATCATGCCTTCCTGCCCCATAAAGCGTCAACAGCCGAGCCGTTACATAGACTCCTCAACAAAGGAGCAAAGTGGGAGTGGGGCCCTCAGCACAACCGGGCTTTTAAGGCTATGAAGTCATTGTTATCATCCGACGCTGTTCTTACTCACTATGACGAGTCAAAACAACTGGTATTGGCTGTGGACGCATCCCCGTATGGGGTGGGGGCTGTGTTGAGCCATGTGTTGGCTGACGGTAGGGAAGTGTCTATCACGTACTATTCAAGAACACTTACAACTGCGGAAAGGAATTATGCGCAGATAGACAAGGAGGGCTTGGCGCTTGTGGCTGGCGTGAAGAAATTTCACGACTTTCTGTATGGGAGGCCTTTTCTGATGGCCACGGACCACAAGCTACTCCTTGGGATTTTTGCGCCCGACCGGCAAACTCCCAACATTCTGTCGGCCAGAATGCTGCGCTGGACAGTGTTCTTGTCAGCATATGACTATGTCCTGGAACATCAGCCTGGCAAGAACATGGGGCATGCCAACGCCCTCAGCCGCTGTCCCCTACCAGAACTGGACACTGACCCTGCACCGGTATTCGAGGTCATGACCCTTGAGGAACTGGCCAAACCTCCGGTGCACGCATCGGACATTGCGACCATCTCAGCCAAAGACTCCATTATCGCCAGGGTGCTCAACTGGGTGTGGAGGGGGTGGCCGGTGGGGCGCATCGCTGAAATTTTTAAGCCATTTGCATCACGGCAATGCAAACTGTCTGTGCACCGGGGATGTTTACTGTGGGGAAACAGGGTGGTGGTTCCTTACAAATTGAGAAACCAAGTTCTAGAGGTGCTGCACGAATGCCACCCCGGCATCGTGTGGATGAAGGGGTTGGCCCGAGGGTATTGCTGGTGGCCAAAAATAGACTCAGACATCGAGTTATGGGTCCAGGGATGTACTGAGTGCCAGCTATCCTGGCCTGATCCTCCACAAGCCCTGGTACAACAGTGGGAGAAATGCCACAGCCCATGGTCAAGGGTCCACGTTGATTTTGCGGGTCCATTTCAAGGCCAAATCTTTTTAATCATCATGGATGCCTATTCTAAATGGCGCTGACGGTAATAAATGCACTGCGCCGCATTTTCGCCACACACGGGTTGCCGGACACTCTAGTGTCCGATAATGAGACCTGTTTTACCGCCAAAGAATTTCAGGACTTCTTGGCAGCAAATTTGATTCACCACAGCACGTCTGCACCATTCCACTCGGCAACCAATGGGCAGGCCGAAAGAATCGTGCGGACCACAAAGGAAGCACTCAGCCGACTGGTGCAGGGGAACTGGAGCCAAAAGGTGGCATCATTCCTCCTGCACCAGCACGTCACGCTGCACTCCGTGACAGGGCGGAGTCCGGCCGAGATGCTTATGGGTCGGTGCCTAACGACGCTGTTAGATCGTATGCACCCGGACTTAACAACAACCCGGCCGCCACACAGTGAGTCCACTGACCAGCCTCGGGTGTTTTGTGAAGATGAAAATGTGTATGCCAGAAACTATGGAAGTGGGCACAGATGGTTACCAGCAATTGTAACTCATGTTTTAGGGTCCCACCATTATACTGTACATATGGTAGAGTGATGAAGCGCCATGTTGACCGGTTGCAGAAACGGTGGGCTGACTCAGTCCCTGATTCCCTTCCCCAGGTGGCCGACGTACCTGACTCGGACAGTCAGGTAGAGTCTCCGAACTCCGAACAGGCTGAGGACTTCCAAGCAATGGAATCCCCAGGCATAGTCAAGGGCAAGCAGAGCCATGACTATGGACTCAGGCCACGGACTCAGTCCCATTCGGGATCAGGCTGAACCCACTAACAGGGAGCCCGAAGCTCTTCCTCCTACCCAACAGAAAAAGACGATCCCAAAGGGTTAAGCAGCGTCCTGCTTACTTAAAGGACTATGTCTGCTCAAGGGTTGTCTCATCTTTGGGGGGACGATTGTTATGTATGGAATGGAATGTGTGTACGTATAGAGCTTGAGTCTGATGCAAGGTATTGTAAACCGACCTATCAGAACAAGGGAAGTTCTGGAGGGAAGCAAACTGTTTGGTCTTTATGTACTAAATATGATTGGATGTTATCTGACATGTGGGTGTGGCTTGCCAAGCCCGGACTGTTTAAAAAGGAGCCTGTTGCTCTGTTGTTTGTCTCGTTCTAGTTTCTTCGTACTTCTTTGTACTTCGTTCAATAAAGCTGTTATCACTGTTCACCTGCTGCCTCAAGTCTCATATCCAGCAGTGCCCCACAGTCATCCTACTTGCAGAGGGAAAAAAGGGCTTTGCCCTCAGAAAGGTGGGAGGGAAGGAGAAAAACCAGCCATACTCACGGCCCTGCTGGACCTGCACCTGGCTTGTGCTGGCCAGAAGCCACCTTTTCTTAGCAACTGCCTGGGAAATTCACAGAATCAAAGAAAAACAAGACACTTGCTGCAGATGATGGTAAGCACCCAAACACAAAAAACTTTTCAGTGGGGTTTTTTTTTTGGTAATATCTAAGAATCCTGGATTTGTGTAACCATTCCAGAAAAACATAGTAACAACCCCAAACAGAGATTTTCATGTATATTTTTTTCTAAGGAATTCCAGAATGCACACCCCCGGTATGGAGTTACTTTGCAAGTGGGTCCTGTAAAGTTCAGTAAGCTTGCAAGTGGGTCCCACCTCAGAAAATGGGGTAACAGCTACTCTAAATTAATTGAACACAATGGAACTGATACAGAAGTAAGTGAAGGCAGAACTGCAACGTGAGGCTCATGCTATAAACCTCAAAATGACTGGCTTGGATTCAGCCAAATGTTTTTGCAGGTGAAAGATTTTCCATTCACATAGCATGACTTTCACACTTCCTCACTCCTGCTGCAGCCCCAAATGCCCCCTGAAATAGGGCAAATTGGAGACCGGCCAATAGTTGGCCAATTCAGCCAGGTCTAAAGATGTTTTAAACATACTTGTTTATTTTTTATTTTTTATTAAATTTATACTCCGCCCTCCCCAGATGGGCTCAGGGTGGCTTGTCACACCTGGGACACGGTCCTGGGGGTACGCTGCCTTCCGCCATCCTGCCAGTCCTGACCCCAGGTGCTCCATAAGCCTCAGAATAGGGGGAGAGGGTTTGGCTCACCCTTTTCCTCTTCCTCCTGCCTGAGTGACTCCATTCTCCACTGTTGGGTCCTCAAGACTTTCTTCCTCCTTGGCTTGCTGATCAGAGCTCCCTTTTAACCCACCACCCTCTTGCCAGAAACAACCCCCGTCCCTCTGCTGAACACCTGCAGCTGCTGCCAAGGAGGTCATTGGGGCTGACAGCTGCCCTTCAAGGAAATACGTCTGCCACTGGGTCCTGCTGGCCTTGGCTCAGTCCAGAACCCTGCCTCCCCATCCCACCCTTGGTGTTGGATGTACCCATCCCGCCATCCAAGGAGACCTTCTGGGAGAGGCTAAGGCAGGGTGAGCCTCAGACCTCATTCCCAGGAGGGAGCCACCTGGGACTGAGGTCCCAGGGTTGTTTCCTTGTCCCAGGGCCCTCTAAGCCCCGTGAACCCGAACCAGTCCTCCCCGAGCCTCTCACCCCAGGTAGGAGTTGCGAGAGGGGCTGTCAGCCTCCCAGATGCCTGTTGCAGTGTGACTGCTCACCCCATCTGCAGCCCTGGGGTTTTCTCCTTCTCTCCAGCCATTCCAACGTTTTCCACCAGCTTGCTCTCCCCCATCCCTGCCTAGCGTGGATGGCTTTTTCTGAGGTAGGACTGTTGGTCTGGGTTTTGAGAGACTCCCAGGTATGTGGAAAAATATGATTTGGTAAGTTAAAATCGACCTAATGGAAAGTTAAACTGCTCCAGAAGAGATGGAATGTTGATTGCAGCTGAGTTTCAGTTAAAGGAAAAAACGGGGGAGGAGGAAGAAGCCCCTGAGAGGCTCAGAGACATGGACATTACTGAGAAGTATTTCCAAGTTGTTCCCTATCTCCCACAATTTCTCATGGGTCTGCAGTTCATAGTTTCTGTTGTTGAAATTTGTGCAATTAGCTGTCAAAGAACATCCACTATACCAAATAAAATAAAGTCTAAACCTACTTTCCAAGATGAAGGCAAATCTTGGTCCAGAAACTACTACAACATGTATATATGTGCTGCAGGCAAGCATAAAGGAGCATAGAGTAACTACATGTACAAGGATTACATAACAATTAAGTTTATTTACAGAGTCTTCACATATTATAGAGGCCTTACTCATTCACTCTTTTTTTTTGCCATCAAATCCCAGATGACTTATGGTGAACATGTGAGATTTTCTAGGCAAGAGGCATTCAGAGGTGGTTTGCCCTTACCTTCTTCTAGGCTGTGGCCCTGGACTTCCTTGATGGTCTCCCAGCCAAATACTAACAAGGCTCAGCCCTGCTTCGCTTCCAATATTTAAGATCAGGCTAGCCTGGGCTTCACATTTTGCACCTATGCAATTTAGCAGCCACCAAAGAGTCACACCCGAACACCAACAACTCACAGTGCAATCCTAAGCAGAGTTATGCACTTCTAAGTCCACTGAAGCCAATGAACAATGAATCTTCTTAGGATTGCACTGCCAACTGGTTGTTTCTTATTGTTGAAAATATCTTCTTGACCTGTATTTATCATGGATTTGCAAACATCCTGGCACCAGTGTTCCCTCTAAGCTGAGTTAGTGTGAGCTAGCTCACAGTTTTTTAGCCTCCGGCTCACACATTTTTGTCTTAGCTCAGGAAGGAGGGCTCCAGAGCAAACTAGTTTGTGCAGTGGCCAAATCACTCGCTCACAACTTTAATGCCAGTAGCTCACGAAGTAGAGTTTTTGCTCACAAGACTCCACAGCTTAGCAGGATCATTGCCTGGCACACATATCACCAGGATATTTAAATTGTCCCTAATTTTAGATACTATGTTGTCAAATACTAAATTCTGAAATGTGGAATTCTCAAGCTCTTTGGAATACACAAAACTGTATTTTGGACAAAGGTGAACCTTTTCCCTCAAGATACTCCTTGCCTTGTTCTAGATTGCTCTTCTTTCTCAAAGTTAGGGCTGCTTCATAATTTACATTCCTCCACAATGGTACTGATAGCTGACGGTATGAAAATAAATGTTGATAGAGATATGGTGAAAATGTTACCGTCTTCCTGAAATTCCAAAACAAAAGCACTGTCAGATAAAATTCGGACATATACATTTTTTTCTGACAAAAGTACAATGTGAGAAAACATAACCTCTTAGATTCAATTTCTAATGATAATGGTATGCTTGGCCAAAAGTGTATTAAGTTTCAGCTTTTTATGGATTGAGAAGAGTAATTATGCTATCTATCAGTGAATAGGAAAGGACAACCTTGCTTTGGATTATGGGGATTTGCAATGGCACTTTCACTAACACAGAGATCATAAAAACAAATCTGTACTGAAGGGTTTTTTTGTGTGTTACCTGTTTACGTCAAAAAATACTTGGTCCTAACCCAGTCACACACATACTATCCAAATACACAATGATCTCAACACATAAAAAGCTGCAATTTGGTACCCTCGAGGTTAAATTCAGGCTTACTAGAAATGTCTAAAATCAGGACGTTTTTGCTGTCCTTCCTACAGTGGACAGGCCTCCAGCATAAGACAACTGAAGGCACTAATGGCTTTTCCACACTGGGGTTTTGATGCAGCTCAGCTTCTTAACTTTATCAGGGCCCCCGCCCTTACAGACAGTGTCATTTTGGATTTTTCAGACAATCTTTGCAGTTAAGAAAATGAGCTACATCAAAACATGGTGTCAATACGCTCAGAATGCCAGTGGAGTTCCACACCAGCCTTGGCCTGGATTGTAAGAATTTGCAGTAGCAACCAACAACATAAATCTGAAGAAAACTACAAGATACACATGTAGAAGACTTCCCCATCACACACCAATGCTGTAATTATACGCAATTACTCCAGTCCACACTAATTTATTTCTATGGACAGACTGAAGTAGCTGTGCATAGCATTGTGTTGTAACAGCCTTAGATGGGGCGAAGGAGTGGGAGATTAGTTCCAACTGCAGCCAGGAATACATCTGTACTTGCAGAATACAAGCTGCAGATACCATTTATTAAAACTCATTGTAGCCCCACACTCTGCTTTACCATCACTAGATCTAATGTCAAACAACTTTAACTGATCCAAGTGATAAATCCAGCAACTAATATGAAAGCTGGCACAGGTAACAGCAGCTGTAGTGAATGGATTACAGATGCTCTCTTCTATTGCTTTTTCTACCTGTGATGGGTCTCATTTCCTGCAGCTAGTAGCCACTTGCCTGTAGCAGCCCCCACACGAACCTCTACCCAACTCAACCAGATGACTTTGCCAAAAAGTAGTGGAGCAGTCTGGATTGAGAGAGACAACAAAGCCAGAACATATAGCATTATTATTTATTTATATAGTGCCATCAGTGTGCATCTCACTTCACAAAGGACAAGAAAACAGTTCCCTGCCACAAGAAGCTTACAATCTAAAATAGGTCAAAAAAGGATAAAGCAGGATCAGAGATGAAGCAAACACAAAATAATTCTGAGTGGTTTTTTTCAACCTAAAACCAGCACAAGTTCTATCTATGACCCAGTTATGATTTAGCAGTTATACTGCTTACATATCTTTTTCCAGTGACATCTCAGAAAATTTTGGTCAGGATGGTCTTTCTCAGTCTTCATTTCTGATTTAAAAAGAGCACAATAAATGGTCAAGAGTAACTGGATTGCTGTGAGGCTGGATGATAGAACAGGAAAATATACTGCAGGTGTTCGCTATGTACAGTGTTAAGAAAACCTGTTAACCCATGGCATAATCCCGGGAAAGGTTTTAATCTATTTTCTCTGTAGCCTAGGGTTTAGGCAGGTTCCTAATTCTATCATGGTCAGAAAATGACAAGATGGGATGTTTGCATTAAGGAGAAGAAAGTGAAACAAAACTCTGAATCATCAAAGTGGGCTAAAGAATACTGAAAATACTGAGAATACTGAATTTTTTCAAAAGTAAAGCCTGACATTAGCAGCAAAAATACAGGTGATCCAATAAAGCTAAGTTCTGAGTACCATGAGCTGTTATTACTCTTGGTAGTGTCATAGGAAAGATATTCTGCTATTGGGTCTGCCTCCCTCTTCAACTCACCCATACTTCCTAAATTCTTCAGCAGAAAATCACAATACCCCACCATTTCTTTGGTGAAATTCTAATTTGTTACAATTAAAGCAATCAGGTTTCACCTTTTAGAACACAAGACCTAAAATTATAGCAACCGTGCTGAAAAAAGACTTTTTGTTGATTAGATAGGAAACAGGATATTCCCTCAGCATCCCATGGGCTGCCCTGATTAAGCTCGGATGCAATTCTCACATTGCTGTTAGGATGCATACTGAATGCCACTGCATTGAAACAGTAACATTTAGAAGAAGAGTAGAAAAAGAGGAGCTGCGGTGGCTCAAGTGGTTAAGACGCTGAACTGCAGGCTGTGGAAGGTCAGTAGTTCAGCAGTTCGAGACCCGGGTGCCGCAAGACGGAGTGAGCTCCCGTCTCTAGTTCCAGCTCCTGCCAACCTAGCAGTTTGAAAGCAAGAAATTGCAAGTAGATAAATAGGTACCACTTTGGTGGGAAGGTAACAGCGTTCCGTGCGCCTTAGTGTTTAGTCATGCCGGCCACATGACCACGGAAACGTCTTCGGACAGCGCTGGCTCTTCGGCTTTGAAACAGAGATGAGCACCGCAACCCTAGAGTCGGATTCGACTGGCTTTCGAGCAAGGGAACCTTTACCTTTTACTAGGTTTTTATACCCCACTTTTCTCTACCTTAAAGAGTCTCACAGTGGTTTATAATCACCTTTCCCTTCCTCTCCACCTTGTGAGGCAGGTGGGGCTTGAGAGAGTTCCAAGAGAACTGTGACTGCCTCAAGGTCATCCAGCAGGCTTCATGTGGAAGAGTGGGGAATCAAACCCAGTTCTCCAGATTACAGTCCGCTACTACACTGGTTCTCACCACATTCAGTCTCAACTATATATTTATATTGACCTGCCTAAATAAAATATGGGATTCTACCAGAGCCAGCAGCAAGTTTTCTTGGCTCATGGATCCACAGGTGTCAGACAAAAAGGGATAGCTAAACTAGTGCTTATTCCTCTCTCTCAGTTGTGTCTCTGTTCCCTTACCCACCACCAATGCCAGGTCCCCTTTGCTGACTTCCTCTTTGGGCCCAGTCTGGAGGCAACACAGAGGAGCAGTAGCAGCTGGTGTTTACTCCCCCTATGGACACAGCAGATGGAAGAAGGCAGCAAAAATGAGGAGGAAGACCAGTAGCCACTGCTGTCACTATTCCACTAGGCGGTTCCTGTTCTCCATGTAGCTGGACGAGGCTGAAGAGGAGGAGGAAGAAAGTCCAGAATGAGCTGGCCAGGATAGCAGCGAGGAGAAGCAGCAGCTGCTGGCATCCAGCAGCACTTGGGGAGGATTGGGAGGTAGCAGGCCTCAGGGGTGGTCTCAGTGATTCTGGGGCTCCAGGCAAAAGTCCAAGACAGAGCTCCAGAATCATTGCCACCCCACTCCACCTGGGCGATCCACTGCCCAAGCCTTGGAGGGGCTATGAGGCCATATGGGAAGGGGAGGATCATGGGTGAACCACCCAGTCCTGGACAGCTCCCTGAAATACTGGGCCCTGCAGGGCTTTGGCATAATCTAGTACCCAGCAATGCTGGCCGTGAATTCCAGGCCTGAATACAACAAAATATAACACATGACAAATCTTCATGTTTGGAATTTTCTACTTTGTGTGCTCCTACTATAAACACACTAGGGAATGTAAAAAACTGCTGGAAGCACTATACCTGTGCCTTTTCCAGCTGTCTCTGATAAGTAAACAGAATATTCTGTGAGCATGAGACCTGATCATGCGGTGGTTATTTCACAACGAATTTTCTATTGGTCTCTCCCCCACCCCATTTGGGCCTTCCTACTGGGAGCAATAAAATAGAACAGCATGTCCATTTCACTGTCACAGATGAACATAATGTGCCATTTAGTTACATTTTTACTGAATCACTTAGGGCTGTACAACCAAGATAGCCATGCTAAGCACTTATGAAAGCTTGCAGGGATGGAATCTCGTTGAAGCAAAACAACTCTTCCAAGGCAAATGCTTTGAGGATTAGAGTTCTACATCTTTACAATATTCATTCTCAGCAGTTTGTCACATTTTTCAAAGTGATTTGTATGTTTCATAATAATGCAACTTCAGGACAAAGCAACCAGCCTCCTATCCCAGATATGGGTGGTGGCCTGGTCTATCCATGCAGCACAATGAGGTGGTAATGAGAGGTCAGAAGAGTGAGGCTACCACTTCAGGCTGCATTGTTCAATTTTATACAATATTCATAACCCCACATAAGTGGGGAAACTAATACAGCATAAAAGGCTGGGCTAGGTGTGAGAATCTTCCATTTGCAAGGAGGGTACTTTTACATGTAGGGGAATATTAAAACTGCAACTCTCCCCATCTGAACTCTGAAACGGCCCAGCCCATTCTATCTCTTCATTCTGCTTCATGTGTAAACCAGGCCTGGTGATGGCAGTTTCTAGACTACCAGTGCAGTCCAATCCTAAAGCTCTTTACTGAGTAGCTCAGTGGCACTCACTTCCCAGCACTTGGTTCTGGACCCTCGTTCCTGAGGGAGGTCCCCCCTCCTCACCCACACTGATGGGTTTTCTACTGAACACAAACCTGCCCTGGCCTGGCACATAACACCGCCTCCATTCCGCTCCCTGGCCGCGCCACCCTTACAATAGGGGCCTACAGAGATCCCACTCGGAGGGTATCCCCCACCCCTGCTCCACTGGGCCTCTCCGGCATCCCGGTTTAGGACCTGTTGATCTGAGCGGCTTGCTCGGCACCGCACGCGCGACGGAGGGGAGGCGGTCGGCTACAGGTGACGCGCACGCCCGAAGGCTGCCCCACGCCCTGCGCATCCCCGCGGCTCCGCAGGGCTTTGCTTCGAGGCCCAGCTCGCCTCCCAGTGGCAGGAGCCCGGCGGGCGGCGCTCCTCCGCCAGGTCGCTCGCGGGTGCCCAGCCCACGCCTCGAAGCGGGTGGTTCGTGCGTTGCGCAGGACCGGCACGCCGCGCGCAGAGCCCTCCTCCTCCTCCAGCAGCAGCTACTTAACCTCCACCCCCGCCGCCGGGGCCCTCCGAGCCCAGTCGGTCCGGCCTGCCTGACACAGCGCCTCCTCCTCGGAGAGACGCCTCCGGCGCCCTGAAGCCGGCTGGGGTTGGCTGGCGGGGAGGAGAACGCCAGCCAGCGCGCCATCCGCGCCTGCCCTCCACACCTAGCAACCTCGCTGACAGGACGCAGCAGCAGCCGCTGCAGCGTGAGCAGGAGGAAGCGGAATGGCCGCCGCGGCAGCAGCGGCGGCGGCGGCGGCGGCGGCTGCTCCCTCCCTGCAGTCCTGACAGCCAGAGCCGGGGCGGAAGCAGCAGGCGGCGTGCTGGACGCGTCCTCCTCCGCCGGGTCCGGGTGCTCTCCGGCTGGCAAGGCAAACTCCGCCGCCTCCGCCACAGCCCGCGGCGGCTCGCGTGTGTCTCGCTGCCGCCCCGCTGCGTCCCTCCGGCTCCGCTGGCGGCCGCCGCCTCCCCTCACCCACCCCAACACACCCACCCTCGTGCCAGCCCGGCCGCCCGGCCGCCCCTCCCCCCCCCGTCCTCCCCCACACTCCCCCTGGGCAGCCACCCCC
>NW_015162477.1:1314184-1324370 GCF_001447785.1 Gekko japonicus
GCCGGTCTAGCGTGGTCTGGGGTCGTCTCCCCCCGCCCGCCCGCCGGCCGGCCCACGCCCTTCCCTGCCGGCCGGCCGCCCTCCCTTACCGATATGGTTGTCCTCGATGTGCTCGATGAGGTCCGCCAGGGTTGGGAAGTGGAGCCCGCAGCCCCCGAAGCGGCAGGTATTGGAGAAGAAGGAGGCGGCGGCGATGCCTGTCATGGTGTTGCATGGAGAGTCTCCCGCCACCCCCACCCTGCGCGGTGCCGCCTCTGCCCGGGCCGCCGGCGGGAAAGGCAGACCGGGACCCGAGAGAGCCGATGGAGAGCAGCCGCGGCGGGCGGGCGAGGGAGGGAGGAGGCGGGCGGGCGAGCGGGGGGCTGGGACTGGGAGGAGGTGGCGGCGGCCGCGGCTGCAGCGTCGGGAGCGGCGGGGGGGGGGGACGGGGGGCTGGGGGGGGGGGGGGAAAGTTATCTGGGGTGGGGAGGGCTGGCGGCGGCGGGAAGGGGGGAGAGAAAAGGGGGGGGCGTGTCTCCCCCTCCCAACTTCAAATAGTCTCATTCTACAGCAAGTTTGGAACTTTCTCCTCCTCTTGCACTAGGGTGCTTTGGCAGTGCAGAAGACCCTTAATTTTAAAAAAAATATTTTTGAACCCCGGCTGAACTCCGTAGTCTATTCTGGATGCTAGAGTTTATGCCTGGTTCACACTTACAGGAGGATAAGGATGCTGAATGCACCACTTCTGACTGCAGGTGGTGGATTCAAGCTTCGAATGTTCCTTTGCATTAAACACACACACAAAAACATACCTATAGAAAATGTGTACAGTGCTGTTTTTTATTAGCTGGGAGTTGTTTTTTAATGTTATGGGGGTGCGTTCCAAAATGTGATCATTCACATGCATATAAAGCAATTTAGTCCATTCATTGTTACCCTATTCTTGTGTAGATGGGAATGAGGACTTCCTCTAGGGAGAGGAGGAGTAGAAGTTAAGAGTGGCTGTGATCAACTACATTCCTCACTGTCACCAGTGATGAACCATCCCCCACACATTTGGGACTAAGGATAACAGTTCTGCATCCTAGACAGGCCCTTTTAGAGGCCCTGAAAGGCCAAGTCTACTTCTGGCTTTCGAGGACCCCCCAGCCATAAAAAACCACCAGTTTTGAATATGACATGTGATTTACATAAAAATAAGTTGTGAAACTTGTCAAATGCCAAAAAATTAACAATTTGAGCCCACTTTGACTTTGAGGCCCACAGAAAATTGACCTCCTGCCCCCTCCCCCTTCAGTGGCCTTGATCTCAGGCCTTTCTTTCAGTACACTTGAAGTCAGATTGATCTTATTCTACAAACTGTGTCCAAGTTGGATTATATTAGTTCAGTATTCCTGATTTATTTCTCTCTCATTTCAGGTATCACGGCTTCTTGGAGCTTAACAGAGAATCTTCAGTCCAGATCTTACAGTTCTGCATTTACAACCCAATTGTGTTGTAAGGCAAGGGAAGGCACTGCACCAGATAATCATGACTCGAAGCATTTAATATTTACAAATTGATGCTCATGTTTATTGTTGGCACCACACATAGGTACAAATGGGAATCCTTAGTCCTTCTGGCATTTGTAGGGTGGAGTTTAGATTCCATTCACTCCCCCAGTCTTGATGCCCATTTCTAGCTACATCCAATAGGTATGGCTTTTAGCTGATGAAACTTTACTGTCCTGATTCGCTTCAACAATGCAGCAGTTTAGCTGTTTTGCCTTATAAATATGACCCATGTCTCATGGTGTCCTTGTATCTAGTGTTAGCATAGCAGAGTCTCAGATCAGGCCATTGGGGTGCTTTCAGATATTTTCTGCTCCACCAGGTACAACAACCCAGCTACAGTTTGCTACTTTGCACTCAATGTTTGTACAGGCATTGTGTAAACACGTCACTTTCTCCAGTAGGTGGTTTCCTTAATTCTGGCACTCTGCCTTGATCTTATTGAATGGATCTACAAGTACCCACTTCTGGCCCGTAGCTAACATGGGGCCCACGGGGCCCGGCCCCCTAGTGTTTCTTCTGGGTCCCCTCCCTTCTGGGCTACCCCCAAATTGCTCCAACTTACCACCTGCATTGTATTTCCATTTAATTAGCTGGTGGGCCCCCTGAGGCCCCCTCCCAAAAATTCCCTAGCTAGGGGGCTGACCCACTTGGAGACTGCAATAATTATCTTCCTCTGCTTAATATCAGGTTGCCACTATATGTTGGCCCTGGCCATGAACGCAACAGAAGAAAAAGAAAAGCATTTACATCCCTCTTGGCAATTCTAGGACACACATTATGTTTTTGTTTTGTAGACCAGTCAAAGTTGCTGTCACCTTGTACACTGTCTGGGGCAGTATTCTTGGTGCTTGGGGGGCAACAGTGGGAGGGCTCTGGAGTCCGGCCCCACTGGCACCTGAACATAAGAACATAAGAGACGCCAATGTTGGATCAGGCCAAAGGCCCATCCAGTCCAACACTCTGTGTCACACAGTGGCCAGAAATACCAGTGCCATCAGGAGGTCCACCAGTGGGGCCAGGACATTAGAAGCCTTCCCACTGCTGACCCCCCCCAAGCACCAAGAAGACAGAGCATCACTTGCCCCAGAGCCCCTAGCTATACCTTGTGGCTAATAGCCACTGATGGACCTCTGCTCCATATGCTTATCTAATTCCCTTTTGAAGCCGTCCATGCTTGTAGCACCCACCACTTCCTGTGGCAGTGAATTCCATGTGTTAATCACTCTTTGGGTGAAGAAGTACTTCCTTTTATCCGTTCTAACCCGACCGCTCTGCAGTTTCATGGAGTGCCCACGAGTTCTTGTATTGTGAGAAAGGGAGAAAAGTACCTCTTTCTTTACCTGCTCTATCCCATGCATAATCTTATAAACCTAGATCATGTCACCCCTCAGTCGTCTTTTCTCCAAGCTAAAGAGCCCTAAGCGCTTTAACCTTTCCTCATAGGGAAAGTGTTCCAACCCTTTTATCATTCGAGTTGCCCTTTTCTGCACTTTTTCCAAAGCTATAATATACTTTTTAAGGTGTGGTGCCCAGAACTGCACACAGTATTCCAAATGAGGTCTCACCATTGATTTATATAGGGGCATTATTATATTGGCTGATCTGTTTTCAATACCCTTCCTAATAATCCCCAGCATAGCATTGGCCTTCTTTATTGCAGTCACACACTGTCTCGACATTTTCAGTGAGTTATCCACTACAACTCCAAGATCTCTCTCTTGCTCAGTCTCTGCCAGTTCAGACCCCATCAATGTGTATTTATATTTAGGATTTTTGGCTCCAATGTGCATCACCTTGCACTTGGCCACATTGAACCCCATTTGCCATGTTGACGCCCACTCGCCCATCCTTGACAGATCCCCTTGGAGTGCCTCACAATCCTCACTGGTTTTCACCACCCTGAACAACTTTGTATCATCCGCAAATTTAGCCACTTCACTGCTTACTCCCATCTCCAAATCATTAATGAACAAGTTAAAAAGCAGTGGACCAAGTACTGATCCCTGCGGTACCCCACTGCTTACCACCCTCCACTGAGAAAATTGCCCACCTACACTCACTCTCTGTTTTCTATGAACTAGCCAGTTTTTGATCCATAAAAGGACTTGTCCTTCTATCCCATGATTTTTGAGCTTACTTAGGAGCCTTTGATGAGGAACTTTATCAAAAGCTTTCTGGAAGTCAAGGTAAATAATATCTATTGGATCCCCCTTGTCCACATGTTTGTTCACCCCCTCAAAGAACACTAACAGGTTAGTGAGACAAGATCTTCCCTTACAGAAACCGTGCTGAGTCTGCCTCAATAGGTTTTGTTCATCTATGTGCCTACTAATTCTTTCCTTAATAATGGTTTCCACCAATTTACCCGGTATCGACGTCAGACTGACTGGCCTGTAATTTCCCGGATCTCCTCTGGAACCCTTTTTAAAGATGGGAGTGACATTAGCTACCTTCCAATCCTCAGGAATGGAGGCAGATTTTAAGGAAAGATTACATATCTTTGTCAGGAGATCTACAAGTTCACATTTGAGTTCTTTCAGAACTCTCGGATGTATGCCATCTGGGCCTGGTGATTTTTCAGTTTTTAAGTTGTCTATCAGTTTTAGGACCTCCTCTCTCATCACCTCAATCTGACTCAGGTCTTCCAACACCCCTCCTGAAATCAGTGGTTCTGGAGTGGGCAAGCACTTCTCATCTTCCACAGTGAAGACGGAGGCAAAAAATGCATTTAGCTTCTCAGCCATTTCCCTATCATCCTTCAATACTCCTTTTACCCCTTGGTCGTCCAAGGGCCCCACTGCCTCCCTGGCTGGTTTCCTGTTTCTAATGTATTTGAAGAAAGTTTTATTGTTGGTTTTTACGTTTTTTGCTATATGCTCCTCATATTCCCTTTTTGCCTGCCTGACCTCAGACTTGCATTTTATTTGCCATAGCCTGTGTTCCGTTTTATCAGCCTCACTGTGACTAGCTTTCCACTGCTTAAAGGAATTCTTTTTACTTTTTACAGCCTCCATTACTCTGTTTGTTAACCATGCAGGCTTTTTCCTATACCTGTTTGTGCCTTTCCTAACCTGCGGAATATATATTTTTTGAGCTTCTAGGATCGTAGTTTTAAATAGATCCCAAGCTTCCCCAATTGTTTTGACCCTTTCTACTTTTCCTTTCAGTTTCCTCCCCACGTGTCCCCTCATATCAGAGAAATTACCCCTTTTAAAGTTAAAAATGGTTGTGTGAGTCTTTTTGGCCAATTCTCTATTTGTACAAATGATGAACTCAACAACATTATGATCACTGTTTCCAAGCGGTGCAATCACTTTTACATCTCTCACCAGGTCTTGAGTGTTACTTAGGACCAAATCAAGGATCGCCTCTCCCCTGGTAGGTTCCGTGACCATCTGCTCCATAGCACAGTCATTTAGAGTGTCTAGAAACTCAATCTCTTTTTCCCGACTAGAACACATATTGACCCAATCAATGTGTGGGTAGTTAAAATCACCTATTATTACACAGTGTTTTTGTCTAGTTGCTATCTTTAAGGCATTCATCATTTTATAATCCTCCTCTATCTTTTGATCTGGTGGGCGATAACAAACTCCCAGTGTTAAGTTTCCTTTTGGCCCCCCTATTTCAACCCATAGAACTTCCAGAAGCGAATCCAATTCACTTAGCCTCTCAATCTTTCTAGACTTTATACCCTCTCTGACATACAGAGCTACCCCACCTCCAACCCTTCCCCCCCTATCCTTCCGATATAATATATAACCGGGAATCACTGTGTCCCACTGATTTTCCTCATCCCACCAAGTTTCAGAAATACCCACAATGTCTATTTTTCCCTCCGACACCAAGCACTCCAACTCCCCGATTTTACCTCGGACACTTCTAGCATTTGTATAGAAACAGCTGTAATTTCCCTTACAAGTTAAGCCTGCATCCTTCCTCTTGCTATCTCGAGTCGTTGTCCGGCAGTCCATGTCACCAGCCATGGCCTCTGTGGACAATTTCAATCCACCTCCCTGTAGAAAAGCAACCGGTACCCCCTCACCTCTCTCAGATGAGCCAACCCGAACCAGAGACTTTTCATCTCCTGTCGGCTTTCCCCCAATATTCAGTTTAAAAGCTGCTCTGCCACCTTTTTGATTTTAAGTGCCAGCAGCCTGGTTCCTTCTCGGGACAAGTGGAGACCGTCTCGCCTGTACAGCTCCCTCTTGTTCCAAAAAGTATCCCAGTGCCTAACAAACCTGAACCCTTCCCCCCTACACCATCGTCTCATCCACGCATTGAGAATCCTGATCTCTGCCTGTCTCTCCGGCCCTGCGCGTGGAACAGGTAACACTTCTGAGAAGGCTACCTTGGAGGTCCTGGACCTAAGTTTCCTGCCCAGCATCCTAAATTTGTCCTCCAGGACCTCACGACTGCATTTCCCCACATCGTTGGTGCCGACATGCACCACGACCACTGGCTCCTCCCCAGCACTATCTACCAGCCTATCTAAAACACGCGTAATGTCCGCTACCTTCGCACCAGGCAGGCAAGTCACCATACGGTCAGTACGCGGGTTCGCCACCCAGCTCTCTACCTGCCTAAGGATCGAATCACCCACTACCAAGAGCCCCCCTCCCACTCTGCTCAGGGATGGTTCCTTGGTGCAAAAGGAGAGCTGCTCACCACCTGGTTTTTGACCACCATGTGACACAGGCTGCGTTCAGACGGGAAGCTAATACCGCCATTGGCCCAGCTTTAATTTGATCCAGATCTTTTTCATCCGGTAGTGCATGACCAGACAGCTCCCCTTACTGTGCGCATACTCCGCGGTGGATTGTCTAGACAGTGTCCACCTGAAGGAGCTGCGCAGTTGGGTTTTTAAAAATTCTGTTTGCACATGCACATCTCCGCCTCAACATGTACTTGTTTTTCCGTGCATGTGCATAGTTTAACGGTTAAAGCACCACCAGTGGTACCTCCTTCTAGGTACCTTTTTAATTAACATAGTTCATAAAATTCACGGGCAGTTAAGAAACACGAAATTGTCTGGGACGTTTGAGCTGAGCTCTGCAGCTGTCGCGCGTATACCCACTTATGCACATATTGCTAAGAATTTTTTTTTAATGGCGGCCATTCTGGATGGTCTGGAGTCAGACCATCCTGACGGGAGGATTGCGCGTTGGAACGATTAGATGGGGGAAAGTCCGCCATTGGCCCGTCAGCAAGCATTAGCCCCGGACTTTAACTAGTATCTTTAAAGTATGGCTCCCTGACGGAAGCCGCACGTTTCCCAGATGTCAGTGTCTGATCATTCCCTTTAAATCCACCAGTTACTCATGCCTGGCGCGGATCTAAAGACCCGTCTGATTGGGACCACAGAGTGTTGGACTGGATGGGCCGTTGGCCTGATCTGACATGGCTTCTTTTATGTTCTTAAATTAGCTGATAGACCACTCCAGGGTCATAAGCACAGTTTTTGTTGTACAGTTTAAGTAACCCTCTTTAGCATAATGTATAGCCACTTGTAAAAAGCGTTGGCAGCATGATTAGGATTGTGGGATACCAAAGGATACCTGAAACTATTTACAGAGAAGATTTGGGGGGGGGGGAAATAGTAGCAGCACCATAGCTCGATTACTAACGGAGACCAGGATGGAAGAGTTAGAATTATTAAGATGTTTTATTGTGTATTAAATTAGCTTTTTATGTTTTTGATTTTAGTAGTTTATATATTGTTCTTTCATTGTACTGGCCTATGGCCAAAGACAATAAAAACTGAACTTGAAACTATTTACTGACGGGTACCAAAGGATATCTGAAACTGTTTATTGATTGGTCACTATTCATAAAATACACAGTGGTGTGGTAAAGCACAGCATTTTACTGCTAAAATTATGCACGTGTGCTTGCAGAATTGGGCTCTCGCTACTAAGTTAAATGTCCACACAGTATCATGAAGTAGGTACAATATGCATAGTGCAATAGGAGATAAAATAGCTACTTTAAGCTTCCTTCTTGCAGTGATTTACTCTAGGATCTATAGATATCATTTCTGATGTTGAGGAGAAACAGGTAGATAAAAGTTGGTAAATCTATTGGATCCACAGTAACAGTGATCTCTTTTATCAATTTATTTTGGACGTAGGAACATTTTCTTGCAAAGTACCCCAGTACATATAACTGGGTTAATACATTCTATAGGTGGCTTTTGAACTATGGTGCTGGAGAAGACTCTTGAGAGTCCCTTGGACTGCAAGAAGATCAAATCAGTCAATCCTAAAAGAAATCAACCCTGACTGTTCCCTGGAAGGCCAGATAATGAAACTGAAGCTCAAATACTTTGGCCACCAAATGAGAAGGGAGCACTCACTGGAGAAGACCCTGATGCTGGGAAAGATTGAAGGTCAAAGAAGATGGGGACGGCAAAGGATGAGATGTTTAGACAGTGTCATCGATGCAACGAACATGAAATTGAGCCAACTTCAGAGGACGGCGGAAGACAGGAGGGCCTGGCGGGAGCTGGTCCATGGGGTCGCAAAGAGTCGGACTCGACTGTGCAACTGAACAACAACAACAACAAATAGGTGGCTTATTCGCACACCATTTAAACTTGCATTGTGACTAAAAATGAGTGGGACTATACCAATTAAAGGGTTAGATCCCATCTAAACTCCATGCATAGAAGCTCACCATCCTCATCCGCCCCCTTCTGAAGCAGCCGAAAATACCCCTGGAAGTACTGTTCCTGAGGATAGGATCCCCAGGACCAATATGAGGGGGGAGTAGTTGCTCCCCTCTTGCATGTAGATCTTTTTTTGATTGGATTTATTAATTAATTTATTGAATTTCTGAATCACCCAATCCCTGAGCACATAGGGTTCTGGGCAATTTACAACAGGCTAAAAACATACAAAATATACAGATCAAAATCAGTGGATAAATTATTCTTAATTTGATCATCTCCAGATGGCATCCATAATTTAATCTAAAACCTATTCTGGACTGTTCTTCTGTTTTGTAGGCAGGTTAAGGAGCACTCCCAGACGAAAGACATGCCTAGCCCATGCATAGAAAATGTATATTATCTATATAATCTAATGATTGGTGAATTTATTACATATGCTTCATTGGAGGATACTTTAAATCATTCCACCTGGCAGGTATTCTAATGTAATGTATAGCATGCTAAGGATTTGTGTGTTGGTAAAGACTTTGGTCTGACTTTTCTGTCTGACTTCCACATTGGCTGGAAAGGCCAAAGGGCCAGTACCCACTTGTCTGTGAACAATGTTCCCTCTAAGATGAGGTTTTTCAGCCTCCAGCTCACACATTTTTGTCTTCGCTCAGGAAGGATCACTCTGGAGCAAACTAATTTATGCAGTAGCCAAACTGCTCAGTCACAGCTTTAATGCCAGTAGCTCACAAAGTAGAATTTTTGCTCACAAGACTCCACAGGTTAGAAGGAGCATTGTGAATTATTCTGTAACTGGCTGAGTTATTCTGCTCCTGAGAAGTTTCGAAGTGCAGAGAGGAGACTTGTGCATGCTTAGAGAATCTAGAGGCCAGAAAGGGTAAAACATGTGTACTGATTGATGTATGGGCCTCTGGCCTTCACACAATGTCCTGCTCATGTGCAGTGACTCACAACATGACTTGGGCAGTTTTCTACACAATACCACAATTATGACTTTCCCCCCATTGGTACAGAAAAAAAATCAGCTGATCTGCATGGCCACGTGATGTGCAGTAGCCCTAAGCAGTCTATTCTTCTCTAGCAGAGCCAGCTAACCAGAGCGACACCCTTCTAAGGTACAGTGGGCTTAGAAAGGGTATAACTCTGCTCAGAATTAAACTGCAGTTCTGCTTCATATAAAACAGTTCTTAGGTACTGCATTCGCTTAAGCAGTGATTCTCTGTTGAAGAAAACTCAATGTGCGTATAATTTAAGGTATGGTAAGACAGATGTCACTGTCAGTCTGTCATTCACCTGCCTACTAAATTCTGTACCTGCCTACATTTCACATGGAGGTTTCTCAGAAATAGATAAAACAAGGGGCGGGACCCGCAATACTCGCGGGGGGGGGGAGGGACCTCCACACATGAGACTGCAATAAAGAAGGCCAATGCTATGCTGGGGATTATTAGGAAGGGTATTGTAAACAGATGAGCCAATATCATAATGCCCCTATATAAATCAATGGTGCGACCTCATCTGGAATACTGTGTGCAATTCTGGTCACCACACCTTAAAAAGGATATTATAGCTTTGGAAAAAGTGCAGAAAAGGGCAACTCGAATGATAAAAGGGTTGGAACACTTTCCCTATGAGGAAAGGTTAAAGCGCTTAGGGCTCTTTAGCTTGGAGAAAAGACGACTGAGGGGTGACATGATCGAGGTTTATAAGATTATGCATGGGAAAGAGCAGGTAAAGAAAGAGGTACTTTTCTCCCTTTCTCACAATACAAGAACCCGTGGGCACTCCATGAAATTGCTGAGCGGTCGGGTTAGAACGGATAAAAGGAAGTACTTATTCACCCAAAGAGTGATTAACACATGGAATTCACTGCCACAGGAAGTGGTGGCGGCTACAAGCATGGACGGCTTCAAAAGGGAATTAGATAAGCATATGGAGCAGAGGTCCATCAGTGGCTATTAGCCACAAGGTATAG
>NW_015162477.1:1325088-1353385 GCF_001447785.1 Gekko japonicus
TCGCCCCTCGCTGCTCTCTTCCTCCCCCCCCGCGGCGGTGGGTGGCCGGCTGCAGAGCGTTCCCTGCGCATGCGCAGGGGACGTTCTGTAAGTTTCGGGGGGATTTCCCCCAGATATTTTTTACAGGGTTTCAGATTTTTGTGCACACCTGGGGACCGCCCCACGTGTGCACAAAACTCTCCCTCCCTCCCAGGTGCCCCCGGTGCGCAGATTTAGGTATCCGCACACCAGGGGGCGACTTGGCTATTAGATATATAGATGGTCAACCTGTATCTGGACAGGACCAAATCAGAATGTGTGATGATGTGTGCATAAACCCCCTGCACACTGGAAACTAAATGGCTGGACAAATAATTCTAGCCTAGCCTTCTCTTTGCATATTCTGTGTCTTTTGTCTAGGAGTATGTCTTTGTTAGTTTTTTTTCTGAAGAGGTGCTGTCAGCTTTGGGCACTGCGGTGGCTTAGAGGTTAAGATGCTGAGCTGCAGACTGGAAGGTCTGTAGGTCAGCAGTTCGAGACCTGAGTGCTGCATGACGGAGTGAGCTCCTGTCTCTGGCCCCAGCTCCTGCTAACCTAGCAGTTCAAAAGCAAGAAATTGCAAGTAGATAAATAGGTACCGCTTCGGTGGGAAGGTAACAGTGTTCCATACACCTCGGTGTTTAGTCATGCCAGCCGCATGACCATGGACACATCTTTGGACAACGCTGGCTCTTCAGCTTGGAAATGGAGATGAGCACTGCCCCCTAGAGGTGGATTCAACTAGCTTTCAAGCAAGGGAAACCTTTACCTTTTTACAGTCAGCTTTACTGTTTGTGAAAACTTGGCCATATAAGCTACAATCCTAAGGATGTTTTCCTGGGAGTAAGCCCCATTGAATAGCTGGACTTACTTCTGAGTAGATCAATTTAGGGTTGCCCCCGTAGTCACAATAATGACATGATTTGGTCTTCATTTCTCTGTAAAACACCTGTGTTAATTTGCAGTATCTGATCTTATTGTGTACAAGAGAGGTTTTTTCAATTGGAAAGACGTACTCTGTCTTCATCATATGTTGAACTGTCTTTTTTGTCACTGGTGCATGTCAGTGGCCAGGAAATGAGGGATCAGATCACATATACAAAACAAACAAGACATGGAAAGAAATTAATCTTAACATGCTTGCATCAGACTCAGAACCTTGAATGACATTTTTTTCCATCAGTAAGCTATTCACTAGAGAGGCAGCGAGATTAATTGATTTAAAATTACATTATCCCAAGGCTCAAATTCATAGCTTTATTTAAAATAAAAAAGAAAATATATGCTTGACATATGGGTTCCTCTGGATATGAAAGGTTTTCTTTCCTTTACTATCTGTTTCCTTAAAGTAAAATTAGTTGGCAGAAAATAAATACAGTAAAGGCATATATGCAGATCCAGTGTTGGATATTAAAACAGATTTCCCAGAGAATGTGTTAAACAAGGGGCAACTTAGAAATGTGATTATTGTCTATTTAGAAAGTTCTTATTTGAAGGGGGTTTAGAATTTAGGAATCGCAGCCTGAATAGCCTAGTTTGGCCTGCGGTTGTCAGGGCTTGGGAACTAAGCAGCATTGGCCACAGTCAGTACTTAGATGGGTGACCATAGACTGGGGTAGCGACATGGAGGAAGGCAATGGATTGCAATTCAGCAGCAAATGTTTAGGACTTAGGAATACAGTTTAATGCTCACTTCCAAGTTCCTAGCAGTCCTGATCTTTGCCGGAACAAACTTGTGGGATTCTTCAACATTTGTCAGTCATAGCAATTAACATAGGTGGTGTGGTAAGAAATATTAGAAATATAGAAGGTTTGGGTTTAAAATGAACCAAAATAGTATACATATTTGTCTCTGCCCTTGCTAGGCCTGTTTGAATCAAAGCCCATGATTCTTTTGCAAGCCCCTTTTTCCCAGAAGGATCTCTTTCTTGGTCACACACGCAAGGATGTAAAACATTCCATTCCCAGGAAAATCACAGATGTGAGACTTGCCAATACCCCAATTTCCTAGGCAATAAGATATGACCATTTAGGAAATTGGCAGACTCCAATCCATAGCTTTCATCTCTCTGATAACATCAAAGCACAGTTTATTTTCCATGCTTGGGGAACACCTGAAGTAAACCATGGCACTGTATTGATCCTGTGGAATGTGAACTCTTGTTGTGTGCGACCAAGGGAAACAAATTTCCTGCAAGACAATTTCAACTTCTAAGTGTTAAGTTACAACACATCTGAGGAGACCTTTTGATCTTTGGTATAAATATGGGTCGGTTACAACAGACCTCAGCTGACTCCGATTGGAGTCAGTCAGAGAGGCCTCTCGTTAGCGCATGCATGGGGTGGGGAAAACTTTGCTGCATATTTATTTTTCTGTATATTCTATCAATGTTTAGGAAATAGGATTCTACTGTGTGGCAGGCTGACATAGCGTCTTGTGGTCATCTTGCCAGACAAATCTTTGAATGTTCCTTTTAATAAAGATTAGTCTTATTTTAAGAAGAGACCTAGTGATTTCCAAGCTTCCACATCTGCCTTGGTAAGGGGCGACACTCAGGAGACACACACGAACTGAGGGGGGAGAGTGTGGGTGACATGGGTAAACACGTTTTCAGAGACATGTGCAGACACACACCCACATCCAAAATCTCACAACAGGTGGTAGGGAGGGAACCTGAGACTGTGTCTTTCTGTCTTCATTGCAGGTAGTTCTGGTGTGCCTAGGTGAAAGAGGGGGCATGCTTGACTTTCTGCAGGTTGCTTTCTGTATTCCATTTGTGTGTATAGCTATCCATAATGACCGTGGGAAGTTCTGGGCAAACCTTTATGGAATTTATGTGCTGCTTCTCCATAGATCTGCTCAAGGCATATATCTAGCACATAAAATAAATGTTTGCTCCTTGGCATATGCCAGGCAAATACTGTGGTGGTAGTGGAAGGTGCTGTCAAGTTACAGCCAACTTACGATGACCCTGTAGGGATTCAAGGCAAGAGATGTTCAGTGGTTTGTCATTGCCTGCCTTTGTATAGCAACCCTGGACCTCCTTCATGGTCTCCCATTAGGGTTGCCAGCCTCCAGGTGGGGCCTGGAACTCTCTTGCTTTTACCACTGATCTCCAGCTGACAGAGATCAGCTCCCCAGGAGAAAATGGCTGCTCTGAAGGGTGGACTCTATGGCATTGTACCATGCTGAGGCCCCTCCCCTCCCCAAACCCCGCCCTCTCCTGGATCCACTCCCAATGTCTCCAGGTATTCATTCTCCAACCCAGACCTGGCAACCCCATCTCCCATCCAAACATTAAGACCCTGCTTAGATTCTGATATCGGGTTAGCCTGAGCCATCCAGGGCAGGGCAGGCCTATGCTATAGGACAGAACAATGCAGTATCAGGAATATGATAGCCAAAATCTCTTTTTCTAAAATATGGCTTGCGCGGGTTAAACAACAGCAACAACAAGCCAGTTGAAGCTCTCGGAGGGGAATGGAGTTTTGTGCCACCATTTTGCAGGCGGTACTAAATCCTGGCCCCTTCCAGATTGGCTGTAGGCAGAGCTTTAAAATAGAGGTTCTGCCCACAGCCATACCACTATTTCCCCTTTAAATTGGAACAAAGGAGATTTTCCTTTTATCCATCTTAAAAGGGAAAGCCCCAAGGGCCAGGGGTCATTTCGTAGAAAAAGAGCTAGGGGCACTCATTAGCATAACTCATTAGCATATGCCACACCCCCTGACATCAGGGGCCCGGCGGTGGACCTGCAAGGCCGGCGGGAGTGCAAGGAAGCCCCGCGAAGGCCCTCCCTGGCCCCAGGCAGGCAGGGGTGGGGAGAGGCGGGGAGGAAGCAACTTACCCTCCCTCTTCTCCTGCCTCTTCCTAGCTGAATGAGGGCTGGAAGCGGGGCGGCCGGAAGCAGGGGCCAGGGCTTCATCATGTGCCCCGCCCCCTGCACCTCACCCGGGGGAACTGCGTTCCCCCGCGTTCCCCCCCGAAATGACCTCTGCCAAGGGCCCCACGAGTCATGCTAGGAAGAAGTACAACATTATGTGAAGCACCTCAATAAAGCATGGGTATGCTGTGTTCCAGCCTGGGGAAAAATCCCTGCGTAGAAACAACCTGTCTTCTATTTCAAAGCTTTTTCTTTATGGGTTACCATGTCTGTGGAGCTTCTCTCAGTCAGTAGCTTTTGTTTCTCAGTTGTTTCCCTTAATTTCCCTGCACTTTCCTTATTTTCTTTCCTTATCAATTTTGCAACAGTCCTTATAAAAAATATAGTAAACAAGCTAACTAGAGCATTCTGCTAAGGCAGGTGAAGAACTGGAGGCATACTGCTCACAGGTAATTCAACAACTATTGGACACAAAGTCCATCTATGTCCCTACATTCACTGACTTTGCTGTGGTTCAGTAAGAGCTAAACTTGTTCAGGGCAAGGGCTTGCAGCGCAGAGAGACCATAATACAACAAAGATTCATTGAGCTCACTATCTGCATGTGCAGCCTGAGCATCTCTGTGAATTTGTACTCTTCCACTGGATCATAGAGAAAGAGAGAGAGCTGTTCCTCTTCTCTGCCACGCTGCACAAGCATATTGCCACCTAGTGGTCCTTCTGGCAAATCCCAGATTGTCAAATGCCCCTATGCGCTTGTGCCCCTATGAATGTGGTCTTCTGTTTACAGTTTGTAACTTTGTAAGCCGCTTTGAGACTCCAAGTGAAAGGGCGGGGTATAAATCCAATCTCTTCTTTTTCTACATAAACTGCATTTGTTCTTTGGGCAAATATAAACAGTAGTTAAGATGTTTTGATGCTGAAGTCCCCTGGACAAAGTTCTGTACCACCTTTCTGCTGAGACTTTGATTTGCCTATAAGTGCTTAGAATGGATTTTCTGAGTGCTGTTCCAATGCTACATTGCACATAAAACCAGACTTTGTTACAGAGTGGTGTTCTCGTGACAGTTCTATAGGCAGCTGAACTGTTTTTCATTTTGAGGGTAGAAATTCAGAACTCCTTGTTCACTCTTTTATCAGCAAAGCTGGTGTGCCTCAACAGATATCTGTTTCTAAAATTACATGCACTTGCTTTTAAAATGTTAACCATTTTTCATGATCCAATCAGTCATTAGTGCATTAAGACACAGAGTGTGGCACAGATTATCAGTAATGTTGCCCTTTCCTCACTAGATAGTCATTGTTGCACACAGATATTAATGTAACCAATATATACCATATCAGGTTACACTAATGGACCTTTAAAAGAAATAGAACTAGCCTTTGGATCTGCATGTCAGTGACTGAGGAACAGACATAATTGATATATCTGACTATAGTCAGTTCCAGACATTCCATGTAACGCACCACCACTTCATATGTTGTTCAAGGTTCTATGAGGTGGGTCTAGAGAGTCAAGTCTTCCCAATGAGAATCATTCATTTTATAAAATAAGCATGTATCCAGCTTTCCTGCATTGAAGAATGCTGGGGAACTTGATAAGTTTTTAAAAAATCTATCATTAGTAAATTATATACTGGAAGTGTTTTAATTGTGATGTATTCAATAATTCAAATCAGATTACATTCTCTAAACGGTCAGCTAATATTTCCATATTTTTTGTCCGAGTTCTCTGTGGTGAAATCCAGCTAATGAAGAAAGGACTACAGTATTTTTTACAATAAATTGGCATTCTGTTCATTAGTTTCTGAGGAAATACCAGTGCTGAATGTGTGCTTTTTTTTGCTTTTCTTCCTTTTGCAACAATGTTTGCGATAATTATTTATTGAAATCCTAACTGTTTATTATAGTGGCAATGTGGAGTGGCTGTACAGAGCCAGTCTGGTGCAGTAGTTAAGTGCATGGACTCTAATCTGGGAGAACCGGGTTTGATTCCCCACTCCTCCACTTGCAGCTGCTGGATGACCTTGGACAAGCCATAGTTCTGTCAGAGTTGTTCTCTCTAGGACAGTTCTGGAAAGCACTCTCTCAGCCCCACCTAACTCACAGGGTGTCTGTTGTGGGGAGGGGAAGGGAAAGGAGTTTGTAAGCTGCTCTGAGACTCTGAGTGAAGGGCAGGGTATAAATCCAAACTCTTCTTCTTCTTCTCAATTTTCTCGCCCTTGCTGCTTTCATTTGTTATATATTGTTTATTTTCATTAACAGCACTCATCTCCAGCTTCTTTTCCAGGGCTTAGGTGCATGATTAAATAGTTTTTGCTAATGCGATAAATGTATTGTTCGATGAAGGGAGTAATATTTAGTAGCCCTATATAGATAAGACTGTAAGAAAGAATTCTGCTGCCCCCAAATTACAAGTGATTTGAAGTATAATTAAGCTTGCTCTAGTGTCAGGTGACACAATCCAGCAACTAAATTTTAAAAAGCCTTTCACTGGTTTCTTGACTTTATTTATGAAGAAAGACCATTTAGACCCGGGTTGTTCGTAAAAAAAAAAAAATCCGATCTGGAATTCTAAGCAATGTCTTCACTTAAGGCCAATAATATTGTTAATTAGCAGCTGTTTCCTCTGCATGTGCCACTAAGGCTTGGCAAGAACAGAGGCCTATGCTTTCATAAGTAAAGGGAGAACAGCAGAGACATATTACAGCTGCAGTCATTAGACAAGAAAAATGCATTCAGTTTGAGCTACGAGGACCCTATTTTAATTTATATAGCAGCTTGGGGGGTTATTTTGGTGCAAAAGAAAAATAATAAAAGACAGGCTGTGATCATTGGCTTATGTGGGTGAAAGTAAATAGATTTAGGACTGGGGTGCTGAACTGACTTTTCTCCCCAGCAGTTCCAGCTATTCCAGAACTATGAAAACAAAGCTTGTTTATTTCCATTTTTTTGTTTAAGAAATACAGCCCCCTCCCGTGGCTTGGGCGCTGCCTCCTCCCACCCTTTTTCTTTTCAGATAGAAAGACACTTAACATTCTGGGCTGACATTCTGGAACATTAGGCTTCCTGTTCAGTCAGAGAGGAGGAATCGGTGGGGTTGAGAGTCTCAGTGGCACAGTAGTTAGAGTGTTGGGCTAGACCCTGGAACAACTGGGTTCAAATTCCCACTCATGCCATGGAAGCTTGCCAGGTGACCTTGGGCCCATCACAATCTCTCACAGCCTAAGCAACCTCACAAAGTTGTTGTGAGGGTGAGGTGAAGGAGGGAAGAACAATGTAATAAGCCACTCTGGGTCCCATAAAAGAAAAAAAGTGGGATATAAATAAAATAAGAATAGATGCTTGTTCCTTCCTGGCAACAGGAGTTGCCATTTGGAACTGTCCACCCTCACCTGTAATTTGGCAAGATCAGATCACTGGATGTAGTGTGGCAAAAAAAAAAAGTGCTTGGACTATCAGATTGGCAAGAAAGGGGTTCTTTATTGGCTGTTTCACTTTGCTGCTCTTTTTCCAGGTTGGGTATTTTCTTCTTTATTAGGCCTGGTTAAGATTCGGTAGGCCCAACTGGGTAGGTGGGCAAAGCACCCTGAGGCATCTTATCATGGGGGGGGGGAGCAGCTTCCCAAACCATTCCATTGTGAGGCTTCAGTCAGGGGGTTGGGGGAGAGTGCCTTGGGGGTGAGGCTTCACTAGCAGCTCTTGACATATCATTGTATACAAGCTAGGAAAAGCTACAGGTAAATTAAGGCCATTTTGGCTAAGAGCCAGGGTGGGTTTGCCTTGGGGTGCCTGCAATGAGGGTTGGGTTTAATAAGGCTCATATCATTGGTTAATAAACAAATCCCCCTTGAATGCATTTATCTCGTCTTTCTTGGGTAGTGAGAAATTGCATAATACAAATAAAGAGAATATCAAAACTCCCAAAGATAAACTTTTAACTGTAATTTAGAATAAACCAGGACACCTCTCTCCATGATAGACACTCATCACAATAGTTTAGATGGATATGTTTCTGACATATAAAGTGTTGTGCTCAGAAAAGAACACATATATACATGCTAAATGCCTAGGCAATACCGTATAGTAAATGTACCTGGTAAGCATAAGTAACATTCTGCTCAGCCAGGAGAAAGTGAGTCAGCATTCTAAAATAACATACAAAGCAGTTTTATTTATTTACATCATTCATCCTGTCCTACAGGATTCATATTGCTTAAAAAAGGTTTTGAAGCCACATCCAACTGCCCACATCTTTCCCATATCTAAGAAAGGATACTGTAGTGCAGGATAAAGTGTTGTATCTTCCCTACAAGGGTTTGCTGTTCCTTCCCTACAAGGAAAGGCTAATGAGTTTTTCAATTTAGAGAAACGTAGACTAAGGGGGGGAGACTTGATAAAGTTTATGAAATTATGCACAGAGTGGAAAAACTGGATATAAGTTTTTCACTCTCTCCCGTAATACCTCAGGCCTTGATGACACAATGAAGCTGATGATTAGTAGGTTCAGGATAGACAAAAGAAGTATCTCATAGTGCAGTCCTATCCATATTTACACCTTTCACTTCACCCTTAGGCTTCAAAGAGTACTTTTTTCGAGGATTCTTTGCCACAGGGGAGGCCACTGTTTTAGTTGGCTTTAAGAGAGGACTACACATCTTCATGGAGGATAGATTAATCAATGAGTATGCCATGATGACTAAATAGAACATCCTTGTTCAGAAATGCTAACCCTCTGTATAGCAGTGTTGGGGGGGGGGGAGAACAGGGGGAGGCTTTGACCTCTATGCCCTGGCCTTCTGTTGATCACAATGTGTAACAGGATGCTGATTTAGATGGACCACTGCTCTGATCCAGCATGGCTGCTCTTACATTGTAGTCTACTAATGTATGTTCACTTATGTGGAATGAGTTCCATTTAACACATGAAGATTGATTTCTGAGTAAATGGGCATCAAATGGGGCATTCGAGGGAATATTGCAGCCCTTTTCTCTCCCTCACCCAGTTATACTGAGTGCTGTATGTAAAGATTCTAGCAGATTTATTGGAGATCTGCTTTTTATACAGAAATACTTGAGCTAGATTTTCAAGTATTGAGAAATATGGAGACTGGCAAAAATACATGTAGCTTTACAGTCCATTAAAAATGGACTTACGGGTCAGCTGTGATGTGGAATGCAAGATGCTGAATAGAGTATCTGTCTTGTAGCACGTGTCTGTATCCAGCACAGTGAGCAAGTGAAGTTCTTGCAGGCTTTCAGACCATGTTAATCAAGAGTAGCTTGTCAGACAAATATTTGTGCATTGTGTCAGTTTCAGCTGGAGGTTTAGGTAACAAGCAATGTGCGTCCTCAAACTGATTTAGGGAGCTGCCCATGTAAAAGAAATTACCAGCCAGATCTACAAACTGTTAATGAGTATAACTTCACAACAGTGTTGTGCTGATCTATTCAGCCTTAGAGCTTAGTCTAATTCCCCTCAAGTGAATGAAACATCTGCTTTGTGTGTGTGCGTGTAGAATAGAGTATCATCAGAAAGAAATCCAATATTTGCCTTCCTGGCCTGACTTGTGTTGAGGCATTGCCAATAGTGTTATGTTTAAGCCAAGTTTCATTCTGGACCACATGACATGGAGTGTGAATTCATTTGCACTCATCTCTCTTTGTAAAAAGATAGCATCATCATAGCCAAGGACAACCCTCCCAAACTATCACCCCTCCAATGTTTAAAATAATGTGGCCACATTTAAGGAAATCAGCATATTTCTCAATTCTGTACCAAGTGTGTTCATCCTACACATAAAATTACATATCTGAAATATTGCCATTGCCTGATGCTGGCACATTTCTAGATGATTCCACTCTTGCTGTGCACACCTTCAACTTTCCCTAGCTCCTCTTCAGGCAGTTTCTCTCTGTCCTTCCGTTGATGTATCTGCAATTTGTTTTATTTACTTTATTTAACCCCCCCTTTTCTCCCTAGTGGAGAGCCCAAGTGGCGTACATCATTCTCCCTTCCTCCATTGTATCTCCAAAACAATGCATGATTGGCTCAAGGTCACTTCCCATAAGCTTCTCTATGGCAGTGGGGATTCAGACACAGCTGGGGTCTCCCAGATCCTAGTCTGATCCTCTAAACACCATACACTGGCTCTGCCCTGTCTGTAAATTATATCGGAAGGATAGGGGGAGAAGGGTTGGAGGTAGGGTGGCTCTGTATCATCATCATCATCATCATCATCATCATCATCATCATCATCATCATATTATTATTATTATAAGGGCAGCCTCAGATGTCATAAAAAGGGGGGGGGGAGTTGGCAGAGGCAGAAATTAGGGTCCAGCGGGGCAGAGCTCTTCAGGTACCATTACCAATGGCAATGGAGATTGAGGTGGCAGCTCCAAAGGCCTGGTGGAAGAGCTCCGTTTTACAGACCCTGCAGAACTGTGGGAGGTCCCGCAGGATCCTGGTCTCCTCCGGGAGCTCGTTCCACCAGAGTGGAGCCACCACCAAAAAAGCCCTAGCCCTGGTCATCACCAGCCTGGCCTCCTTAATACTCGGAATGACCAGCCGATTCTGGGTCCCTTATCACAGTGCTTTCTGGGGTACATATGGGAAAAGGCGGTCCCTCAGGTATGCAGGTCCCTGGCCATAAAGGGCTTTAAAGGTAAGAACCAGCACCTTGAAGTGGATCTGATATGCTATAGGCAGCCAGTGTAATGCCCTTAACACAGGCTGGATGTGCTCCCGAATAGGACTAGCTGCAGCTTCCAGATCTGTGACAAGGGCAGCCCTTTGTAGAGGGTGTTACAGTAATCCAATCTTGAGGTGACCATCGCATGGATCACTGTTGCCAGGTTGCAATGTTTGAGAAAGGGAACCAACTGCCTAATCAGCCGGAGATGGTAAAAGGCTGACTTGGCAGTGGCTGCTACCTGGGCCTCCATTGTTAGGGAGGCATCCAGGAGCACTCCCAAACTCCTAACCTCCAGTGCTGGCCCCGTTGAAGGTCAGAAGCAGGATCCCTACCCTCAGACCGCCACGACTCAGGCACAGGACCTTCGTCTTCATTGGATTCAATTTTAGCCGGCTCAGGCTAAGCCAACTAGGCACGGCTTGTAACGCCTGATCAGGGTCTTCTGGTTTGAAGAAGAAGAAGAAGAGACTGGATTTATACCCCACCCTTCACTACCCAAAGGGATCTCAGAGCAGCTTACAAACTCCGTTCCTTTCCCCTCCCCATAACAGTCACCCTGTAGGTAGGTGGGGCTGAGAGAGCTCTTGACAGAAACTGCTCTTTTTCAAGAACAGCTCTTATCAGAACTACGGCTTGCCCAAGGTCATCCAGCCAGGTGCAAGTGGAGGAGTGGGGAATCAAACCTGGTTCTCCCGGATTAGAGTCCGCGCACTTAACCACTACACCAAACTGGCTCTCTTAGGAGGTTGCTGGGTGTCATCTGTATATTGGTGACAACCCAGTCCATGCCTCTGGGCGATCTGGGCAAGAGGGCGCATATAGATGTTAAACAGCATCAGGGACAGCACCGCCCCTTGGGGCAATCCGTATTCCAGTGGGTGCCTTTGGGACAGCTGATCCCCCAGTGCCACCCTTTGTCCCCGATCTTGGAGAAAGGAAACAAGCCACTGCAAGGCTAGTCCATGGATGCCAATATTGGCGAGATGGTGGGTCAGTAGCCGGTGGTCGACTGTGTTGAACGCAGCCAACAGGTCTAACAACAGCAGCAGTGCTGTTCTGCCCCGATCCAGATGCCTCCAGAGGTCATCTGTGAGGGCAACCAGTGCCATCTCTGTCCCGTGACCCAGGCGAAAACCAGACTGGAAGGGATCTAAAATAGAAGTGTCATCCAGAAAGCCCTGTAACTGAATTGCCACAGCCCACTCTATTATCTTGCCCAAGTAGGGTAAGTTGGAGACCGGCCGATAGTTGGCCAATTCGGTCAGGTCCAAGGATGGCTTTTTCAGGAGGGGGTGCACCACTGCCTCCTTGAGTGCCACTAGGAATTGCGCCTCTAAGAGGGACTTGTTGACAATCTCCTGCACGGCACCTCGGAATCCCTCGCAGCCAGCTTTGATTAGCCATGACCGGCACGGATCAAGGAAGCGTGTGGTAGGGCATACAGTTAAGAGCAATCTGTCAACTTCTTCTAGGCTGAGGGGGCCGAAATAATCCAGAATGTGACCAGAAGACGTGCTTGGAGCCTCGAGTTCCTTCACTGTATCAACTGTGGTGGGGAGGTCACGGCATAGCGACAAGACTTTATCTGCAAAATAGCTCGCAAAAGCCTTGCAGCCAATATCCAATTCCCTACAATTTAGCCTGTCTTGTGGCAGGGCAGTAATAGACCGAATTGTTCTAAACAATTGGGCTGGGCGTGAGCTTGCAGATGCAATCGTGGTCGCATAGTACTGTCTTTTTGCGGCCTTGACTATCATTTCATAGGATCTCATAAACGTCCTACAAGATGCTCTTGTGGCTTCGTCGAGGGCACGCCACCACCACCTCTCTAACCGTCTCAGCCCCTGTTTCATTAGCCAAAGCTCCTGGGTAAACCATGGAGCGAGCTTGGAACAGGGGTGCAGAGGGTGCCAGGGAGCAATCCCATCAATGGCTGTCAAGAGTCAGTCATGCCAATCCTCTACAAGCTCATCCAATGAGACGCCAGAAGGCTTCGGATCCCAGAGAGCCATCTGAAGCCTCATTGGGTCCATTAGGCTCCATGGGTGAGCCCAATTTGGCTCGCCACCCAAACAGGATCGGAGTGGAATATTTAGGCGAGCCTTCAGGGCCAAGTGGTCTGACCAAGGCAGTGATCCGGTCCACCCCCCACCATGAAGATCAGATCGAGCATGTGCCCAGCCCGGTGAGTGGGAGCCATTACAAGTTGGGAGAGTCCCAGGGCTGCCATGGACGATACTAGGTCCGCTGCCTGCGTAGAGGTCATCAGCATGGACATTGAAGTCACTCAAGACTATCAGCCTAGAGTGCTCCAAGGTCCAGCCTGATACGGCCTCTACCAGGGACGGTAGGCTATTGGCCAGTGCGTTGGGTGGTTGGTACACTAGCCAAATCATCACACTCTCCTAGGCTTCTCATACTAGGCCGGCACACTCGATGCCCATGATCCCCGGAGGTGGGAGTGCCCTGAAGGAGTAAGCCTCCTGGATAAATAAAGCCACTCCCCCACCCCCTAGTCTGCAATTGGTGGAGGACCAAGAATCCAGGTGGGGCCAATTGGAAGAGAGATACTGTCTCTCCGTCTCTCACCCAGGTCTCAGTCATGCACGCCAGGTCTACATTCTGCTCCAGCAGAAAATCCCATAGGACCATGGTCTTATTGTTTATAGACCTGGTGTTACACAGCGCCAATGTCAGAGCGGGGTCAGTTATCCTAGCCCAACTGCCTACCACCTTTGGGATAGGACGTAGGCTGGAAGGAGGTTGAGCTAAATTACTTCTCCGCCCCTTCCCTTAGTTCTCTGCCCCATACCACCGCTATACTTTCCCCTCCCCAGAAGCACTGGTATTGCCTGCTTGGCCATCCCCCTGATGGTCTTTGCTGCCCCGTAGCTGCAGCCACAGACCAATCAATTGGCTGCCTGACTGTCACAGTATGCAATGTGCAGGGACAGAATATTGCAGCAGTTCTCCGGTGGTACTTATTCTAATAGTTCCTAATCTGTCCTATAACACTCAATAACCAACACAGTCCTATCTAACCTATCCTAACTACTAATATTCTGCTAGTCACACTCTAACAATTTGGTACGGTAATCCAGATCCTGGCCAGTAATAAATAAGTAAAGGCCAATAATATAAACTTATATTTCTAACACCATTTGTCAGGTGAGTTAATCCAATACTTCTTCCACAGAAGGATAGCCTAATCCAATATTTAAATGTTCCAGTAGTCAATTCAGTAACAGGACAGACAGTTCAAATTAGTTAATTAATTTAGTATTCAGGGGACTAAATTTAAATCAATTTAAATTCCAAAGAGAGAAATAATGCATTGATACCTTAAGACTCTCTGCAGTTAATTCCCTTCCCCTATTAACAATCTATATATCTAATTCTGAAGTCGCCCCCTGGTGTGCGGATACCTAAATCCGCGCACCGGGGGCACCTGGGGGGGAGGGAGAGTTTTGTGCACACGTGGGGCGGTCCCCAGGTGTGCACAAAAATCTTAAAACTTTAAAAAACTATCGGGGGGATACTTAAATCCCCCAAAAAGTCACAGAGCATCCCCTGCGCATGCGCAGGGAACGCTCTGTGAACTGCCTCGCCGCCGCCGCCACAGAGAGAGGGAGGGCAGGACAAGGCTTGGCTGGCACGCGTGCGTGCGGGTGGGTGGTTAAACAGCATCAGGGACAGCACCGCCCCTTGGGGCAATCCGTATTCCAGTGGGTGCCTTTGGGACAGCTGATCCCCCAGTGCCACCCTTTGTCCCCGATCTTGGAGAAAGGAAACAAGCCACTGCAAGGCTAGTCCATGGATGCCAATATTGGCGAGATGGTGGGTCAGTAGCCGGTGGTCGACTGTGTTGAACGCAGCCAACAGGTCTAACAACAGCAGCAGTGCTGTTCTGCCCCGATCCAGATGCCTCCAGAGGTCATCTGTGAGGGCAACCAGTGCCATCTCTGTCCCGTGACCCAGGCGAAAACCAGACTGGAAGGGATCTAAAATAGAAGTGTCATCCAGAAAGCCCTGTAACTGAATTGCCACAGCCCACTCTATTATCTTGCCCAAGTAGGGTAAGTTGGAGACCGGCCGATAGTTGGCCAATTCGGTCAGGTCCAAGGATGGCTTTTTCAGGAGGGGGTGCACCACTGCCTCCTTGAGTGCCACTAGGAATTGCGCCTCTAAGAGGGACTTGTTGACAATCTCCTGCACGGCACCTCGGAATCCCTCGCAGCCAGCTTTGATTAGCCATGACCGGCACGGATCAAGGAAGCGTGTGGTAGGGCATACAGTTAAGAGCAATCTGTCAACTTCTTCTAGGCTGAGGGGGCCGAAATAATCCAGAATGTGACCAGAAGACGTGCTTGGAGCCTCGAGTTCCTTCACTGTATCAACTGTGGTGGGGAGGTCACGGCATAGCGACAAGACTTTATCTGCAAAATAGCTCGCAAAAGCCTTGCAGCCAATATCCAATTCCCTACAATTTAGCCTGTCTTGTGGCAGGGCAGTAATAGACCGAATTGTTCTAAACAATTGGGCTGGGCGTGAGCTTGCAGATGCAATCGTGGTCGCATAGTACTGTCTTTTTGCGGCCTTGACTATCATTTCATAGGATCTCATAAACGTCCTACAAGATGCTCTTGTGGCTTCGTCGAGGGCACGCCACCACCACCTCTCTAACCGTCTCAGCCCCTGTTTCATTAGCCAAAGCTTAACTGACCAACACAACCACTTTCAACTTATTAGGGGACATGTGAAAAGGAAACTGAAAGGAAAAGTAAAAAGGGTCAAAACCATTGGGGAAGCTTGGAGACTATTTAAAACTATAATCCTAGAAGCTCAGATAAAATAAATACTGCAGATTAGGAAAGGCACTTAAAAAAAACAAAAACCATGACTGGATCCCCTAATGCCAGAACTTTAAGAGTGTAGATCAATTGTTTAGACAGGATTGAAAAGGAAAATGTTAAGTATTTCTTTTTTTATATTTTGTAATGAAAGGGTAATTTTTTAGCTTTTTACAATGGAGGTTCACTCCTTCCCCCACAAACATCTTTTTATAGCAGCAGGGTTTTCCAGTTGAAGCTGGACATCCCCTTATCCCCCACCCTACACACTCACCCCTCAGTTTTGAAACATGGCGTTTTACACTCATGGATAGACTTCTATGGCATCCCATTTGCTGCTGTGGCTGTAAATGTAGTGCAAGGGCATTGGGGCTTCCACGTGGCAGGTTTTCTTGACTCCCCCCCCGCCCCCGTCCCCTATCATGGCGATTGTCTCCTACATGCAACTGAGGAAGATTATTCTTTTTTAATCCACAGTTAACATATAATTATAGACAGTATTAAAAAACTTACAACTATTCATCTGTTAGGTTTTCAGCATTCCCTTCTTTCTTTCTTTCTTTCTTTCTTTCTTTCTTTCTTTCTTTCTTTCTTTCTTTCTTTCTTTCTTTCTTTCTTTCTTTCTTTCTTTCTTTCTTTCTTTCTTTCATCTCTGGCCCTGCTCTAATGTTATAATGCTGTAGCAATATGTCAACGGCTGATTAAAACAAAATAGCCCTTCAGTGGATGGTAATGGGGGAGCGGTGCAGGAAAAAATGGGGCTGATGTGGATAGGACCTTCCCATGCACATAGATGCTGTCATGGCTTTGCTCTGATCTGATACAGGCAGGGTATAAAGTTTGTAAGTAAATATAAATAAGTTCTCTACACAAACCCCATTGAAATGAATGGGAGTTGCACAGTGGGAAGGGGTTGTGATTAGAATTCACACTGCAGCCTTATAAAATCAATTATGTACAAAGCATTTTCACATAAAGAATTCAGCTTGGCAGCAAATACATTTGATGTGCTTTCTTTGTTAAAACTGAGGCCATAAAAAGGAAGCAAATGGGAGATGCTCAAGTATATCTAAACATTACTAACAGTGCATTCCAATGTAGAAAACAGTTATAAATCATCTTGGAACAATGCCTAAGTAGTGAACTCCAAAATTTTGGCTCCTTCCCGTTTGCTTTGCAGGTGCTTATATGGCACGCAAGCTGGGAGGCTGGCAAAGTGCAGAGCACTGGTTAAAGAACTTCCTCTTTTGCTTTTCCCAAAGAAATCTCCAAAAATTCCCAAGCATTCTTACTTTCTAAAGTTGGGAAAAATAATACTTGATAGCTATGTGTGGGTATGTATATGTACATTCAGAGAGAGCCAAAAAGGGCAATAGCCCTAGTCTATCACAAAAGGGCAGGAGATTCTGAGGGCTTGGGGTTATCTGTTTTAATCAAGCATCTTGTATGTGTTTTTCTGAATATGAGGGAAGCTCAAATATGATATGAAGAAAGGCAGAGGAAATTTTTGTCTGGGGACCTGTCATGGATTTCAGCAGCTTAGAATGGCTCCAGTTACACTAAAGCTGGTCAAGAGAAGTGGGCTAGATAAGATGTCCTCTGCTATGGTCTAGATAAGATGTCTGCTGCTCACTAATGTGCTGGTATTCTATGCCTCCCTAGCATCAGTGTCAAATGTACAATCACTGAACTTGTGTTGGGGGACTTCAGTATTTGTTTATATTTTTCAAAAAGTGTCTAGCATGAGAGATATATTGCCTAAAAAAATCAGTAAAATAAACACAGAGAGCAAGCCTAATCAGTAATTAATGCACAGTGACTATTTTTAATTCATCCTCTCTTCCTAGTTTGGGATATTATGTACCACAATGGATGTGAACCCTATTCTGGAATTTATTCACTGTTGTTTTTACCAGAAAATGCAATAATTCAACAGGTGGGAATTCTAAACATGGTGGAAACTGATGCATGGTGGAAACTGATGTTTAATAATGCTATAATAAGGAAAATGGCTGTGATTTGTAGTTTATGCCACAGAACATCTAAGCACATTTGTCATGATTGGAAACACCCTGTACATTGATGCAATGGAACTCCATTTCTTGCACAGAAATGGAATCCAGGTCACTGAAGACAATAGTCCACTAGGCAGATTCAGTGTGCTATGTGCTATCTGTCCCGCATTTTCCCCATCCTCCCTCTAAGGAGCTCAGGGAGCCTATATCAGCTTGCCTGCTTCCTTTTTATCTCCCAGCTACCTGCCGAGATGGGCTAGGCTGAAAGAGAAAGACTAGCCCAAGATCACCTCAGGAGCTTCATGGGCAAATGGGGATTTGAACCTAGTCTCCCAACTCTCTCAACCAGTATGTTACACTGGTTCTTGTATTGCTGGAGCTGGTGTGTTTAGCCCACTTTCTGTCACACAAATACTACTATTTCATTAATCTGAATAGGGAACAAGATAGAGCAGCAAGGCTCTTGAAAGCCGATTAATTTGGACCTCTGAGAAGAAGCATAGTTTAATTTCATAGAACTAACATTTAATATATACTTTTAATGACATGAATAGATACTGATGTAATCACAGTCCAGAACGCTGTACATTTTACAAAGGATCCCCAAGATTCTTGCAGAAGGATGTTTCTCTATTCAGCCTACACATCACTTTGCCTGTGGCAAGTTGCCCTTCCAGTAAAGAGATAATGGTGCCTGCATCAGAGTTCTGCCAAGGGAATTGCTGAAATGGACCAATGGTTTGAATATCCTATCATTTATTTATTTATTTATCTTGACTATTTATTGAAATATTTATACCTCACCCTTCCTTGCTGCTCGTGGCAGATTTCAAATCAGAAAACATCACAAGGTGGAGTCCATGGACACCCGCAAACTCTTAATATGCTTTGAAAATGCAAACACCACTCCATCTACTACAAGTGGATCCAGACCCTCTAAATCAGTAGCCTTCCTGACCAGCATTGCTCTGTCTTGTCTGAATTCAGCTTCAGCTTTTCCTGCCTTAGCCACATGACCACAGCCTCAAAGCACTAGTTCAGAACCAAGAAGGACACAGATGGAGGCTTGGATAATGGAATACAGAGCATATTGGTGGCACCCAATCACAAAGCACAGTGGGGAAGGGGTTTGCAATGATTGATGGAAACTGTTGTTTCAGAGGTCTGACAAAGGGAACTTGGACTCTCAAAAACGTATACCCTGAAAACCTTGTTGGTTTTTAAAGAGCTGCCGAACTCAAATCTAACTGATGGAAAGTGGAAACTCTGAATACAAAAATGTCAGCCGGGAGGATGCTGATTGGTAAGAAGCATTCCACTCTGGTGGCATCTTTTATGTGCACATACCTGTTGATATTGAGTCATTCTGTTCCTGTAGTGTTTTTGTCCTTTGTCTCCTGTTGCCCAGGTAATTGAAACCAGACAGCAAGGCACCTGAATAACATCATACTGGAAAGTTTGTGTCCACTCTTAAATGCCACAGATAGACTTCCGGTTGATGGCGGCACGCTAGCAGACTCACCTCCCAGACCTCCCGGGGTGAAGCTGCACTCCAGCCGAAGGAGGGGGTGTGCAGGCTCACTACTCCCCCAGGGACCCGGCTGAAGGGACCCTGGCCATGGAGCTTTTGAGAGGTTGCCTCTTCGACAGCATAATGCCGGAGAATTGAGGCACCTCTCTGCTCTGACAGTTCTTCATGCTGAGAGACCGAATGGACTAAGTGACGCTGACCGGGGCAAGCACAGGAGATAGAGCGTTAGAAATGGAGTGTAAACGAGGTCTGTGGACTGATTATGAATGTGAGTTGTTTAAGCATTGATTAAAAAGAAAAGAAGCTCCCCACTCCCACCCCACAGAACAGAAGATAAGGCGAGTGGGGGAGGGACGTCTCCCAAGCGCATAGACTTTAGAGCGATTGAGGGGGGGGAGCAGAAGTATAAATGGTTAAAACTGCTAAGAAGTACTTACCAAGGTGAGTGCGAGTGTTTAAGTGCATATTCAGATACTTTCAAAAAGTTTGCGGACGGAGAAAGAGAAACATCTGAAATTGAAAGTAACTGAGAGCCCAAAACTGGAAGGAGCCAATGAGCAAAGACTTTGGCAGACTCCATGCGCCACCTGCTGGACCAGAGCAGATGACATCAATGACCCAGTGTATCACCACTCAACAAAATCAGATAAGTGAGACTCTGAAAATGATGAATCAAACAAATGAGAAGGTGAAAGAAGTGGACGCCACTACCCAAAAGGTGAAGAAGAAAGTACAAAAACTGGAAAAGAAGCAAGTTTCTACAGAAGAGCAGTTGCTACAATTACAAATGGAAAAGGCTAATATGATCCTTCACTTTCAGGACATGCCAGAGACTAAGGGAGAGAATCTGAAGGAAATGATGAGTGAAATACTGGCCCCAGTGACAGAGATGAAGGCGGAATTTTTGCTAAGCGAAATGGATGTGGCCTATAGGTCATATTCAGGATACATAAAGAAAAATAATCTGCCTGGGGAAATTGTTGTAAGATTCTCGAAGATCCCTGATGGATTAAAGTACCCTGGTCCTGCTCCTACATTTAAGAACATAAGAACATAAGAGACGCCAATGTTGGATCAGGCCAAAGGCCCATCCAGTCCAACACTCTGTGTCACACAGTGGCCAGAAATACCAGTGCCATCAGGAGGTCCAGCAGTGGGGCCAGGACATTAGAAGCCCTCCCACTGTTGACCCCCCCCCCAAGCACCAAGAAGACAGAGCATCACTTGCCCCAGAGCCCCTAGCTATACCTTGTGGCTAATAGCCACTGATGGACCTCTGCTCCATATGCTTATCTAATTCCCTTTTGAAGCCGTCCATGCTTGTAGCACCCACCACTTCCTGTGGCAGTGAATTCCATGTGTTAATCACTCTTTGGGTGAAGAAGTACTTCCTTTTATCCGTTCTAACCCGACCGCTCTGCAGTTTCATGGAGTGCCCACGAGTTCTTGTATTGTGAGAAAGGGAGAAAAGTACCTCTTTCTTTACCTGCTCTTTCCCATGCATAATCTTATAAACCTCGATCATGTCACCCCTCAGTCGTCTTTTCTCCAAGCTAAAGAGCCCTAAGCGCTTTAACCTTTCCTCATAGGGAAAGTGTTCCAACCCTTTTATCATTCGAGTTGCCCTTTTCTGCACTTTTTCCAAAGCTATAATATCCTTTTTAAGGTGTGGTGCCCAGAACTGCACACAGTATTCCAAATGAGGTCTCACCATTGATTTATATAGGGGCATTATTATATTGGCTGATCTGTTTTCAATACCCTTCCTAATAATCCCCAGCATAGCATTGGCCTTCTTTATTGCAGTCACACACTGTCTCGACATTTTCAGTGAGTTATCCACTACAACTCCAAGATCTCTCTCTTGCTCAGTCTCTGCCAGTTCAGACCCCATCAATGTGTATTTATATTTAGGATTTTTGGCTCCAATGTGCATCACCTTGCACTTGGCCACATTGAACCCCATTTGCCATGTTGACGCCCACTCGCCCATCCTTGACAGATCCCCTTGGAGTGCCTCACAATCCTCACTGGTTTTCACCACCCTGAACAACTTTGTATCATCCGCAAATTTAGCCACTTCACTGCTTACTCCCATCTCCAAATCATTAATGAACAAGTTAAAAAGCAGTGGACCAAGTACTGATCCCTGTGGTACCCCACTGCTTACCACCCTCCACTGAGAAAATTGCCCACCTACACTCACTCTCTGTTTTCTATGAACTAGCCAGTTTTTGATCCATAAAAGGACTTGTCCTTCTATCCCATGATTTTTGAGCTTACTTAGGAGCCTTTGATGAGGAACTTTATCAAAAGCTTTCTGGAAGTCAAGGTAAATAATATCTATTGGATCCCCCTTGTCCACATGTTTGTTCACCCCCTCAAAGAACACTAACAGGTTAGTGAGACAAGATCTTCCCTTACAGAAACCGTGCTGAGTCTGCCTCAATAGGTTTTGTTCATCTATGTGCCTACTAATTCTTTCCTTAATAATGGTTTCCACCAATTTACCCGGTATCGACGTCAGACTGACTGGCCTGTAATTTCCCGGATCTCCTCTGGAACCCTTTTTAAAGATGGGAGTGACATTAGCTACCTTCCAATCCTCAGGAATGGAGGCAGATTTTAAGGAAAGATTACATATCTTTGTCAGGAGATCTACAAGTTCACATTTGAGTTCTTTCAGAACTCTCGGATGTATGCCATCCGGGCCTGGTGATTCATCAGTTTTTAAGTTGTCTATCAGTTTTAGGACCTCCTCTCTCGTCACCTCAATCATACTCAGGTCTTTCAACACCCCTCCCGAAATCAGCAGTTCTGGTGTGGGCAAGCACTTCTCATCTTCCACAGTGAAGACAGAGGCAAAAAATGCATTTAGCTTCTCAGCCATTTCCCTATCATCTTTCAGTACTCCTTTGGTCGTCCAAGGGCCCCACTGCCTCCCTGGCTGGTTTCCTGCTTCTAATGTATTTGAAGAAAGTTTTATTGTTGGTTTTTACGTTTTTTGCTATATGCTCCTCATATTCCCTTTTTGCCTGCCTGACCACAGACTTGCATTTTATTTGCCATAGCCTGTGTTCCATTTTATCAGCCTCACTGTGACTAGCTTTCCACTGCTTAAAGGAATCCTTTTTATCTTTTACAGCTTCCATTACTTTGTTTGTTAACCATGCAGGCTTTTTCCTATACCTGTTTGTGCCTTTCCTAACCTGCAGAATATTTTTTGAGCTTCTAGGATCGTAGTTTTAAATAGTCTCCAAGCTTCCCCAATGGTTTTGACCCTTTCTACTTTTCCTTTCAGTTTCCTCCCCACATGTCCCCTCATATCAGAGAAATTACCCCTTTTAAAGTTAAAAGTGGTTGTGTGAGTCTTTTTGGGCAACTCCCTATTTATACAAATGTTGAACTCAACTACATTATGATCTACATTATGATCACTGTTCCCAAGAAAGGGACAGCAGCTCCTAAAAGTCCTTATAAGTTGCAGAAGAGACTGGACAAGAAGAAGGCTGAAGGACTCTGAATCGTGCCTTTGAAAATTTTTGAATTGAGATGCTTTGGGGTATTTCCTTATATCAGTTAAATTTAAGATGTGGGAAAAGTTAACAGAATATGTCACTCAGTTTGTAATGAGATTAATATGATTAAAACTAGATGTGTATTCAAGCTGATTAGAAGATCTCCTCTCTTGGGTTTTTAGTCAGTAGTGGATATCTTTTCTTTATCCCCCTAAATGTAGTCCCCTCCCTTATTTCTGTTATAGTTTGTAGTTTTAATAAAAAGGCAATAAACATTCCTCATTGGAAATGCCACAGATAAAATTGTTCTGATTCCAAGAGTTTCCATTATTTATGAATGGACATAGTTTGGGTTTAATATTGATTAGTGCATTTCCACCTGCTCATCCCTACCCAAAAGAACCACAATACATCCTCAAAGAAGATTTTTATAATATGCATTGTGGGTCAAATGCATGCTATCACACAACAATCAACCCTCAAAAAACTGTTTTCAAATGGAAGATATATTTTAAAATACACAGTTATTACAAGTAAGATAGAAATGAGATTCTGTGGCTTACAATTGGATGTTAAACATTTTACACATTTTCTGAAAATAATATCTCAGAGAGTTCAATTTCAATCAATTGTAGGTGTCCTCAGGACTATAGCTTGTGCCGGTGAATAGGGTTGCCAACCTCCAGATCGCAGCTGGAGATCCCCCAGGATTACAACTGATCTCCAGACAACAGAGATCAGTTCACCTGGAGAAAATGGGCACTTTGGAAATGGACTCTATGGCATTGTATTCAGGCTCCACCCTCAAAATCTCAGGTATTTTCCAGCCTAGAGTTGGCAACCCTACGGATGAAGGAGGCTGTTGCCTACTAAAGCTCATAATCAATTTGAGAAGAACTCTTTGCTTGTTGTGCAGCCTTAAGCTTAGCAGAAGTTCCTATTGACACACTACTGAGCCAGCCCTGGCTGGGAGGGCGGGGTATAAATCTGATAATAAATAAATAAATAAATAAATAAAGCTGGTTAGCAGAAAATTTGGTCTGGATCCAACTGCATGTTTCTGGTGATGGTAGCTACTGGATATATAGTAAAGGTGATTCATTCTGTTGCTCCAGTGAAACATCCTGATCAGTTTGTGACAGCAAACTTCAGTGACTTTAATAGACTTAGAAGGGTATAGCTCTGCTCAGGAGGGCACTGTTGATCAAGTGTCTAAATCACTATCTCTTATGAGAGGTTTTTCACTTCTCTCATCATGATGTTTCATACTTACAAACTTCCTACACAGGAATCAGTTCTGCCCAGGACTTAACAAGTTACACACCTAAGCACATAGCAATCTGAATTATTTTTAGATTGCCACATAAGAGCCCTGTTCACATGTTACAGTGAATGTAAATATATCATGCCTGTATGTGTGTCCATCTGTTTGTGAGAAAGAGCCAGTGCAAATTCACGTTATGAATGATCCTGGGGACCGGTACTTGAATAAACGGGTTTGTATCACACATTCAGCTGTACATGCATTGACTGTAATATGATAATTACTCAATGCACGTACAATCGAGTATGCACTGTACATGGATTGTACATCTGTTTCATGTAACTTATGAACAGGGCTATGACCTATGATCATCCAACACAACAGTGTCTCTGATCAAAGGCATTCTATGTTTGAGCTATATAACACAGAACAAGAAATACTGGTCTCTGGTGCAGGTCTTAATGTCCCTGATCCTTAACATCTAACTATCAAAGCAGCCTATATGACCAGGGGTACGGTCCGGAGAAGGGGCTGCAGCAAAGGAGGAAATTTGCCTTGATGCCCCACAAGCTAACACATCACATAGTGCTGGTTAGTAGACACACAAGGTGTGCCCATCTGAACTTCTTCTTTGACCTTTAGCCTTTAGTCAGTGGGTTACAAAGTCAAATAGAAAGCCTATTTGACTAGTGAACCAGCATTGATGGTTTTTAAAAATTTATCATCCTTAAATACTGCATACTAACTATATAATCTATTTATTACATTGATAATTCCACGTACTTAAATATGCTATGGTATATTTACTGACAGCAACTGGGGGTGAGTGCGTCAAAGAAGAGTGCCAAGATCTTGTTTTGTGCCAGGGCCCATGTTACTTCTGTACATGACTGAGCTATCAGTTGCTCTAATTAAAAATTAATTTCTGGATAACAAACATTCTAAGCAAACTTTATAGACATCTTTGATCAGCAGAATGATGGTTTTCCAAAACAGTGTCTTCTCTGAGTTTCTGGGATTTGTCAAGTTAAGTTGTCGTGGATATTTGCCAGAGTAAACAGAGAAAAATCTAAACAAAACCGCTGAATAACTGTGGTTCCAGAGTATGGCTGAAGGCATACAGCAACCTTGCTGAAGCCAAATAGGTCTGGATCTGATCTGGGGAGCTCTTGGGAACTTTAGGTACAACTCACTGAAGTACCATGATGGTAGAAAAACAATAAAGAAATAATAATGTGTAACAATATGTCTAAATATTGATCATCATTCCCTAGACAAGGAAAATAACACAAAACCATGATTATGCAGGGCCAGGAATATATTTATATCAAATAGACTTGGCAAATGTTCATTGAAAGGTAAACCGGCATAAATGTAGCATTAATCATTTCAGAAGAATTGCTGGAAGCCACTCACAAGCAGATTGGAAATGCTACTAATCTGTTGTCAATGTATCCAGTCTGGAACTATGGTTACCAAGCTTCTGGGCTTGACACTTAGGAAACTCCAGGACTCATCTGAAGAAATAGTACTCTAGGAGATTTGAAAGGATCTATTTAGGTCAAGCATAAAAATTAATGACCATAAAACTATTGCAACTGTCCTGAAGTAGAACCTGCTTTTCTCACTAAACCACAAAAGGAGAGGTGCATCTGAAATTGTGAGGAGCTGAATAATTTAACACATACAGATTCATAAGAAGCAATATTGCTAAATTTATACCAATGGCTTTAAAACAAGTACCGAATTAGAAAGGTGACTATATTTTGCCTTTGAGAATTAGAATAGTAAGTATTACATCATTAGTATTTATTATTAACAACTTCTTTTTACAATTTTTATTTATATGATGGAAGTACTACTAATTGTACTACATATAACTGGGAATCTTGGCAAAACTGTTCAGTTCTCCAAAGGAATGTTCACAACCAAAAGAATAAAAAGCAGCATTCTAATAGAAACAACAGTAAATATTAGGGGTGTGCTTTCCAGAATTCCTGAGCCAAACATATACATGAAAATTGCTGTTTTGGATTGATGTAGATCACCGAAATGATTGCATCTTTAATTTCGTTGTACTATGTACAATGACAATAAAGTATATCATCATCATCATCATCATCATCATCATCATCATCATCATCATCATCATCATCATGTGATTATCTGGATTGTTACTGTGGTTTTCTGGAACCACTACACAAATCCTAGGTGTTACAAAAAACACCTCCCCCAAAAATCAATGTAGGTTTTGTGTGTGTGTTTTCTGGGTGCTTGATTCTCTGAATTTCTCAAGCAGTGGCATTTCTGCCCCTCAGTTGGATCCAGCTGGGTGAATTCTTGCCCGGGGAAGGCAGCTCCCAGCTGGAAGCAGTCTCGCCTGGCCCTGAGAAGGCAGTTCCTGCCACCACAGGACCTGGAAGAGTTGCATGTCTGGCAGGATACGTCTCCTTCCCTCCCTCCTTTGTGTGGATGGGGCCATTTTTTCTGTCCCAGTTCACAGCTCTACAAGGAGGATGGCTAGGAGTACTTTTTTCAGGAGCTCATAATTCAGGAGTGGCATAATTCAGGAGTGGCACAATTCACTTGAATCTCGAGGGAGGGGTCTTTAATGGACAGGCTGCATTAGGTTCCCTGCAATTTTGGTGTCCTTTGGTTGAAAAACAGCCACTCCAGCCCCCTGAAAAGGTCCCCCGTAGGGAATAATGGAACCCAAATATTCCTGGAATATTGAAAAAGACCAAGCCTGAGTCTTGAACACCATAAAATACCAGTATTAATTCCCTTGCTGAAATCCATTTTTTTTAAAAAAATACTTTTTTCCCCAGGTGCGTATCCCTAATAAATATATAAATAAAATGTATACAGTCACAAACCCAACAAAGTTATCATTAGCTATTGTCAGTTGGCTTCTATATATATAGTACAACTTCACTGAAATATGTACTGAGATAAATTTGGCTTGGGATTTTATGATAAGAGGTTAACTTGATTTGCAGATTTCCTAGATTTTTTTTGTAGCTGTTTTTGCTTTGTTGGAATACTTTGTACTTACCAGCACTTTTCAAGGATACTAAAACATGTTGAACAAATTTTCACGTGGGAAGTGAAAATGATTCCCCCCCACCCAATTCCTTGCCACTGAATTTGCAGGTAATATCTACATTATATAAAATATACTTTTGTTTTAAAAGTGACCTCCCAGTTTTGTTTTGTTTTTTCACTGTGCCAGCAACAAAGGATGCAGTGCAGATTTACAGGGATTCGTATCATTGCTTGTGAAAATGCACTGGGCTTCTGGCTGGAAGAAGCTTTGCTGGTAAAATGGCATAAATGATAGAGTGCGGAAAGGAGAGGTGATGTTTGTTCTCAGATTAGGCGTAAGGCTATTTTTATGGTCTCTGTGCCTGGGGATGAGGTCATTTTGCCAAATATGTCAATTCACTTCCATTATCCCTCTCACATCTGATTGGGGGATATATGGACTAATATGGATCATACTGAGGTACTTCACAAAAAGGATCCATTTAAAAAATGGTGAAGCCAGGGAGGTGAAGATACAGTTGTTTGTGGAATACTTAGTCTGAGCTTTTTGTAAAAGTCTGAGGGCAGTTTCCTGACCTATACAGTAGGTGGCAGTCATAGAACCTGTTTACTGGCTCTTTGTTGTCAGCAAACTGGACGAAACTTAAGGTATCCACAAGACTAAGAAATGGAAGATTTATCAGTATTCAACATGATAGTATTTGCACTGAGAAATCCCCTTTAATTCCATTTTTAGACACACACATAAATAGCCCACACAAGTACCATCTGCTCTTCCTCTTTGGAGATTCTTTTATCCTAAATATTTGCACAGATGACTGTCTCTGATGCCAGCAGCATGTTGCTTGAATGGTTGGCACAGTGCAGCATAAACTTCTGTTTGAATGCAAAGGCAAATCTCTTAAAGCTTATTTACAATGCAACCTAGTGCAGAGGTACTCCAGGCTATTCCCATTGATTTCCATGATCTGAGATGGGAGTAATTCTGCCTAGGATTACATATAATGGTGTTCATATTTACTTGTTAAAGAAGTTTGCTTAATTCAAACATTCATCATTTTCTGGGAAATTGTTTAACATGAAGATAAAGATACAAAGCTTAGGGTAACTATTTAAGGGGGCATCTCAAGCCAAGATAGGGGCCAAAACCACCCACCCATTTCTGAGTGGGGCACAGAATTTAACCCAACCATTAAACATTAAGATAGAGTAATTAAACTTGGCATGTGTGTCCGGGACATAATTCTACACTTAAGTTCAAAACCTAGGCTAATCCATTCACCTGTTCCTGAGGGGGACTGGAAAGGACTCTGATCTTTGTGGCATGAAATTGTGGGCAGTGATGGTATGATGGTGGCGATGTCCTAAAATGTTCATGTGTTTTCTAATTTTGCACAGTATGAAGCCAATAACATTCACTTCAAACTTTTTTGTGAGGGAATGAAAGGGTCTGTGTGACTAGAGAAACTTCTGGC
>NW_015162477.1:1353412-1414174 GCF_001447785.1 Gekko japonicus
CTGGAGGGCTCATTGCAAAAAGATCCCAGGTGGCAATGAAAGTAAAGGTTAGAAAGCCAGAGGCCAAGCAGCTGAAGAAGGAATGAGATAGACTAGGCACTACACTGAATATAATTGATGGACAAGATACAGGAGGAAAAGGTCCAAAACAGTTTATCAAGGAAAGGAACTGCCCATCAGAAAAGAGACTGCTGAAAACAAACAACAACAAAACCCCACAGGACCATAGAACTCAGCCTCACCTCTATCCAGCACACAACTGCCATAGTTATTCTTCTCTCTCATTCTGGCTATGTGATACCCTTCCTTAAACACCTGCATTGGCTTTCTTTCTGCTCCCAGATCCAGCACAAACTCCACATCTATATCTATATCTAGATCCAGCACAAACTCCACATCCTTGACACACAGAGTATTCTGTGTTTATACCTCTGAGGATGCCAGTCACAGTTACTGGCGAAACGTCAGGTTCTACAATGCCAAGACCACGGCCACACATCCCGGAAAATCTACAGCAACTAATCCACATCTATACTTTCAAAGCCTTCCGTGGTCATGTTTTCCCTTAGTTATCTGTTCTCATATCCCAGTATATCCTCTAGCATTACTGCCCTTAGCCACGTAGATCTCCTTATTCCTTAAATGATTCCCTCATTTCCCCCTTGCTACCTCTTATACCTGTATTCCTCCCTGTGTATGGTCAGATCCTTCAGATTTCTGCCTTAAACCACATCTTTTGTGTGAATCCTTTGGCATAGCTTTGTAGTCATCTTTCTCTACTGAAGCTAAGCTGAAGCACGTATGAATGGGAATTCCTCCCCTGTTTATTCCTACATCTACCTCTCCCTCTTTCCTATGTTGTTCCCCTTATTTTATGACTAGGAAAAAGCCCCATTGTGGAAATAAATACAACGGCCTCTAGAAAGAGGCTCTGGGCGGGTGCCCTGGCCTTGGACACTCAGTGTCAATTTGCTGTGGTGACCTCAGCAGGGTATAATGACACTGATCTCTGCTACCTAAAGAACAGTTGTAATTTTGAGTGATCTCCAGCCCTCACCTGGAGATTGGCAATGATGGTTCCCCAGAAGGGAATAGTTGGTTTGGAGGGTGGAGTCTATGGCTTTGTACCTGTCCGAGGTCCCACGCCTCCTGAAACCTCACCCTCTCCAGGCTCCATCCCTCGCATCTCCAGGAATTTCCCACCTGGAGTCAACAACCATATCTCCTTCCCAGCCAATCATCAACTTACCTTTATTTTCCCCTCACTCTTCAGCTTTCTATCCCCCACACACCTGCAGCCTCTCCCGTGCTCTGAAGCCCTGACTGCTACGTCACATTGGCTGTCATATGGGGCCACCTCAGCAGCATATAAGGATACAGAGCCCACCATTTTTTCCAGGGGAACTGATCTCTGCCATCTGGAAAGTAGTTGAAATTCTGAGTGATCTCCAGCCCTCACCTGGAGATTGGACTCATTTTACCTCAGCAAAACTGTTTAGAATGTTAGAGGCAAAAGCCAATCAAGTCGCATATGCAAACGACCTTTGTGTTCCGAGGCAAAGGCCAATGAGGCTGCATATGCAAATAACCTCTGTGTTCTGACTGGCTGGGGGGGGGGGAGGAACAGCAAAATGTTTAGAATGTTGGAGGCAAGACTCAGGCAAAGCAGCCAGTGGATAGAGAGACCCTCTGAATGACAGATCAGAGAGCGAACTGATTTTGGAGTGTGTGGAATGTTCTAGAGAAATGCCACTACCATTTGGCTTTTATTTATAAGGGAGATGTTTATGATGATTTTGTTGGAGCCATCAGTTTACCACTTGCAGAAACAGATTATTTCCCCACTTCCTCCTCCCCCCTAGCTCTTTTGGACTCCTTATAAGGATTGTGGGTTTTGTGTAAACAAAAGCATTGTGGTATGGGAGGCTGCAATGATAATGGCAATTAGTTGAAATTGCTCCTCCTCCAGGTTGGTGATTAAGTGCACAGAATCTAATCTGGGAGAACCGGGTTTGATTCCCCACTCCTCCACTTGCAGCTGCTGGATGACCTTGGGCAAGCCATAGTTCTGGCACAGCTGTTCTTGAAAAGAGCAGTTTCTGTCAGAGCTCTCTCAGCCCCACCTCCCTCACAGGGTGTCTGTTGTGGGGAGGGGAAGGGAAAGGAGTTTGTAAGCCGCTCTGAGACTCCAAGTGAAGGGTGGGGTATAAATCCAATCTCCTCTTCCTCCTCTTGCACCAGTGAAAAGTTGGTAAGATCCAACCCACCACCACTGCCAGCATCATCATTATCACCATCATGATTATTGAAATAAATTGATATTCTGGATCTGCAACATGGATGATCTCTCCCCCCATCCTAGCCCATTTTGATTTTCTTTGGCTGCTTGACATTTTAACATTTTGCACATTATTGTTGTTTTATTCTGTTTTATTATTGCTTTAATTGAGTTCTTTATGTTGTAGTGAATTGTGCTTTTATGATTCTTATCAGCTTCATTTAAGTTGCAAGTCATCCCTAGAATCTTTGATTGAAGGGCGGGGAAAGTATGGGAAACAAAAGAAAAGAAGATTAACTTTTCAACATTCTTGAAGCTGCTGTGTTTTTAATACTTCCATGGATGGGGTAATGCTAGCAGCTACTGCTGTACTTTGACAGGACAAAAGCACCTGTTGAAATTCTCCCCACCTTTCCAGGTCTAACCAAAGGTCCAGCTAGTGCAGTCCTCCATTTCCAGCAATGATCAGCCAACTGTCCTTGAGAAATTCACAAACAGAACATGATGGAGCTAGTTGTTGTTTGATCCCATCATCTGGTTCTCTCTTGTTTGATGCATCGCAGTTGAAATCATCCCCCTGCTTACATTCAACTAAGGAGGTGACAGCAGAAAGAAGCCTTTGGGTTTGAGCCACCTTGGTTTCTGCAGGGCTGCCATAGATTCCAGTGGCCAGGCTGCAGAAGCTTGGTATACTGTAATGTTTGAGGATTGCTTTGCCAGGCACCAAGACAGAAATCTTGGGGATGTGTGACTGTGCGAGCGTATAAAAATTCCTTTCATGTTCATAACTTCTAGGCCTTTGCCATAAGCCATGCAAATTCCTCAGCCTATCTTTTCTTAATTTTCTTTTCTAGTGCATAATCAAACCATCATCTATTATGTAACCTTCCCCCAGAGGACTTTTGAACTTTCCGTTTAAATTTACAATACTTGGACACTTTTTGACTATTTTATATCGTTTCCCCCACTCCATCAGAACACAATGTGAATCTATGTCAGATGTCATTTTCTTACAGCGTTTCTCTTCTTGAATGATCCCCGTCATTTTAATCTTTATATTAAAGGCCAAACTATATTTGATGTGGGAGTTATGTGCTTAGAATCTCATTTTTTTAAAACACTAATTAGGAGCCATGCACAAGTGCTTTGAAGACTGGAGATGAGCTGCCAGGGGGAGGATTGTTTAACTGGATCCTCCCTCGTCTCTTCCATGATTTAAATAGCCTCTCTGAAGCGGTTGGTTCTGTGGGAAGGAAACGACAGGGGCAAGTGCCTAGTAAGGCTGCTCACAGTGCAATCCTATGCAACAGGAGTCTGCAGTATTTACAATTAGAAATTCAGAGCAAGAGATCAACAAAGAGCCCGAATATGAAAAACCCATTGTAAAACTGAAATGGTACAACTTAACATTACAGATACTTAACATGTTGATTAATAATCCATAAAATGTTCATAGTCCAAACACTGGCTGTTGGGAATCCTTCATTAGGAAGTGGCACACATGATATCTCACAATAAGCAATGATATCTCACACAGGAGCACCTGGCACACTTGCTTTACTGCACCAGCATAAATTTGTGTATGTTTCACCCTTGAACTATTGGGCACTGTTCAAGGCTATAATCTCCCTTTCTGTAAAGCATCTCTAAGAAGTTCTTTAGTTCCCACAAAAGTTCCCATAAAAATCATTGCCCACCATTCCTTCCACATACTGGTTATTCTAGTATCTCTCTTACTCCTCCAATAGATACCTTAACTTAAAAAAAAAAAATTCCCTTTTTCTAAAAAACCATATTTGGTTCTGTACCTAGCCACATTTGGTTCCAGAGCTATAGGTTGCAGACTCCTGCTAGAAAGAGTTACTTCAGTTTATAATCCACTAGAGTGGAATAATTCTGTTTAGGACTGTATGCAGCTTTTCACGGTAAATATCTAAGGAAAACTCTATTATTTACCAGAGGTTTGAAGTCTCCTTCTAAGTGAGCTAAACTATGCTAAAATACAAGAATCCCCAATATGGTTTCTGTGGGCACCATGGTGCCTGCCAGCACTCTTCCTGGTGCTTCCTGAGCCTTTTTGGAAAATAGGCGAGGCTAGATGGGACCTTTGCCATGCAGGGCTTCTGATTGGCTGTGCAGATGTCTTGAAAGTTGCTTCACCAGCAGCTGTCGCTGCAGCACAAAGACGTTCACTGCATGACTGAAATTAAGCTATGTGTATGCAAGAAAATATTATTAAGCAATATGTTAATATTTAAAAAAACATCCTGTTAAACAGAGCTTCTAACTGAAATATTGAAGAATTACTATTAGAGTTATACATTACTTCACTCCCTGATATTTTGTGGTTGGTTCTGCCTCTTGAGGCAGCCCTTTTGCAGGCCCATAGCTACAGTGGGGCATTTCAGGGCCAGGCCCCCCAACTTCCATCCAGCCCTCAGCCCCCCCCCCCGGCTCTCTGGGCTGCCTGGAGCACTACCAACTCTCTGCGCCACCCAGAGGACTCCCCACCGCCTTTCCCTTCTCCAAGCGCGGCTTGCTGCCCCGCATAGGCAGGCAGAGTGCGAACGCTGCAAAAGTGAGGTTTTCTTTTATGACATCAGTGCCCCCTGACTTGTTTAAAGGCCCCCCGAATTATGAAATCCGGGCTACGGGCCTGCCATTTTGTGACTCAGCTGATAACCATGCGTCAAAATTCCAAAGGTACCCACAGGCTCAAAAGGTTTGGGGACCCCTGCTATAATGGAAACTAAACTTTAACTGGCAGACCTATTTAACCTGGGACTGGTTCCACACAAGTGGGGGGTGTCTATGGTGGTCCTGTTGCTAGTACAATTGTCAATCATTACTTGTGACAGAGATTCTAGATGCAGTAAGGCAATCTGTTTTCCCACCATAGTTTTCCCTTTCGCGCCAGATTCACCCCTCCCCCCCCCATGTCAGGCCACTGTCATTATTCTCAACCTACCTCCTTCCCTACCACATTGTCCTGTATGTGAAGACAAAACTCTTCTAAGCTTTTACTTGAGTCATATAACTTTATGCTAACAATGTACCATGGCTTATTTTTTTTAAAGGATCATTTTTCACACTGCAAAAACTTTCCGGTGAATCGCTGCACAAACATCTTGAAAGATGTATGTGTTTGTGTCTGTTTTGGAGAGCTTCATAACCTAAACCGTTTCCTTTACGGTTTATGGGATGACACAGCAGAAATGGGATATAGAATCCACACAGTGATGTTTACTTATACAACTATTTCAGTACAACACAAATCAAGGTGGAGTTTTTGCCAACCCAGTTCCTATAAAGGGAGCATATTCCACGAGCATGTTCCAACTCCTTATTTTTTCTGTGTAAGATGGGCCCTAGCAGAAATAGACACAGACTGTTGCAATTGAAACACAGTTTAACTATAGTAAATCATAGGTAGCTATCTGTGGCTGTTTATTCCACTACATAATGGCTCTCTTACATTCACATCCAGAATGAAAGCATATAATCACCACTCTCCTCCTAACAACAAAACAAAAAAAATTAAAAGATGGTACTTGAGAGGCATATTTTTCTGTATGAATCTAATCAGGGGTATCCTCAAAAGCATGCCCAACTTTTTTTTCTTTTCTATTCTTCGTGGTCATTTGTTTATTTTTTTTAAAAAAGAGTTGGGGAGTTTGCAGAGAAGCTGACTAGAGTCTGTGAATGCCTGTATAGTGTGTGTGTGTGTGTGTGTGTGTGTGTGTGTGTAGAGCATCTGAATAATTCAGTCAAAAATATGGCCTGAAATGAAGTTCTAAGTCAACCTGGCAAAAATTGATATGTCACTGGCTCCAGACACGAAAAGTTCTTAAAGAACTCCAATGTGTTTGTTGGTTTTCTAACCAAAATATACAGCTTGTTACTAAAACTGACCATCAACTGGTATAGTGGAGAGCCAGTTTGGGGTAGTGGTTAGGAGGATGGACTCTAATTCAGGAGAACCGGGTTTGATTCCCCACTGCTCCACATGCAGCTGCTGGTGTGACCTCGGGTCAGTTACAAGTTCTTTCAGAGCTGTTCTCTCAAGGGCAGTTCTCAAGAGAGCTCTCTCAGTCCCACCTACCTCACAGGATGTCTGTTGTGGGGAGGGGAAGGGAAAGGAGATTGTAAACCGCTTTGAGACTCCTTTGTGTAGTGAAATCTAATCTCTTCCTCTTCTTATGAGAAGACTGGAAGGTAGCCTGTGTAACAACACTTTTTAAAAGGATCTCTTTTTTTTATTTATACCCCACACTTCACTACCCGGGAGAGTCTCAGAGTGGCTTACAATCCCTTTCCCTTCCCCTCCCCACAACCGACACCCTATGAACAGTGCTCCCTCTAAGCTGTGGAGTCTTGTGAGCAAAAATTCTACTCTGTGAGCTGCTGGTGTTAAAGTTGTGAGGGAGTGATTTGGCTACTGCATCAATTAGTTTGCTCTGGAGCCATCCTGCCTGAGCGAAGACAAAAAGGTGTGAGCTGGAGGCTAAAAAACTGTGAGCTAGCTCACACTAACTCAGCGTAGAGGGAACACTGCCTACGAGGTAGGTGGGGCTGAGAGAGCTGTCTCGAGGACTGCTCTTGACAGGACAGATCTGAGAAAATTTGTGACTGACCCAAGGTCATACCAGCAGCTGCATGAGGAGGAGTTGGGAATCAAACACAGTTCTCCCAGATTAGAGTCTGCACTCCTAACCACTACACCAAACTGGATCTATGGGTGATTCAGGAAATTACAGCCCATTACCCATTAACGGTTAGCTTCAGTCCTGGGTAAATAGGAGAAATGTTTTATGGAAGTTAAAATAATTAAATGTACAGCACAACAAATTTTGCTGAGGAATAATTAGTATGGCTTCTGTAAAAGAATGTCCTGGATCACCAAGCTTTTGTAAATCTTTGAGGGTGTCAGCAAAAATGTAAAGGAGTAATATTCCTGGTTCTCAAATGTGAACTTCAGCAGCTCTTAAAGCTCATAAAGAAGTCAAGCTTTGCATCTCCAAAATCCTTCTATTGCTTTTATCTGAGCCATGGAAAGACTTCCTATCCCTCTGTGCTCCTTGTCCTCTCCTTCCAGGGGCAGACTAGGAGGGAAAGAGGGGGCCCAGCCTGCCCAGCCCCACCTTCACAAAGGAGGCAGAGAAGGAGGAAGGACACATCTGTGTGTGGCTCACCAAGGCCTGGAGCTACCTTCTCCAGGACGGGCATGGCCCACTTGGGCCAGTAGATGCTTTTCCTGAGCCGGACATGTCTTGCATGGGCCAAGTGTCCCCTTCCCCAAGCCAGGCACAGCTCATCTGGCCCTGGCAATGCCTTTCCTAGGCTGGTCATGCTTTCCCCAAGTTGTGTGCTGCTTGTCCTAGGTGCATGGTGGTTTGTCCAGGCCAGGAGCCACCTACTGTGGGCTGGGTGCAACTTTTCCTCGGCTGGATGCTGTTTGTCCTGGCTGTGTGGGGCTCACCTGGGTAATGATCTGTCCTTCCTGGGCTGGGCGCTGCCTTCCCCAGGGCATGCACTGGTCTTCTCCCCTGTCGGACTGGCCCAAGGTGGGGTAGACTACCAGCCCACCAGGAAATTCCCTAGTTACTATAACGGCCAATCCATTCCTACCCTCCCCAGCCCAACTTCCCTGCTGCTAAGACCAGGGAAGGCCAGCTAAGACCAGAGCAGCTAACCAGATTGCTGTCCAGAAGTCACAGGGAGAAAAAAGTCTTCCTGATCCTCTTCTTCCTTCTTCCTCTTCTTCATTCAGAGCACCCAGAATACTGTTTTGGTAAGTGTGCCCAGAATGCCTGAGAAAGGAGATGAGAGGGAAGAAGAGGCAAGGATGGGAATGGGACAGCCTGTCGCTGCTTCACACATTAATAGCTAAGGTCTGGAATTCACAACCTGTGTAACAGTCAGACATGAGTTGTTGATTCTCTTCAGTTCTTGCATGCTTACTGCCTGATTCGGATTAGAACCATGGTGCACGTGGAGAAGCAACGTCAGCATTACCCTCTGTGCTAGTTACCAACCTGAAATGCCAACAGGGAATGCTATTTTTCTCACTGAAGAAAAACCCATGTGTATCCCTGGAAATGTGGATCTTTCCAATAGCCAAATGGTGCCTCCTCAGCTGCTGTCTGCCACCATTGCCTGTTTCCAGCTGTGTCTGAGACAGCAGGTGAATTGGGATGGGACCTGGAAGGCAACCTATGGTGGGTGGGGGAGAAGACTTCTGCAGTGCCATGGTGCTCTAGAGATCTTCAGGAGCTTTGCCGCCTCCTTTTCTGAGCTTGGCATTTTATAATCATGCCTATGAGGGGTTTCCCCATCAGGAAAACATTGCTACATACCTGTTTGATAGCCGTGTTGTCTGGATTTTCCTGCCAATGCAAAAGAATGGATAATGTCAATTCTGGAGAAAACAGGGTGTGAACACCCTATAGTGTTTCAAGATAGTATGAGCCATTGATTGGCTCTAGCCTATCAACAACGATGTATGCAGAGTGTTTTTGGAAGGCCAGGTAAATGTCTGGCAGGTCACTTTCAGCATGACATCATGTGCAGGGCATTCTGTTCCATGCCCTGCTCATATACTTTTGTACGGCTGTTGGAGATAAAAATTTCTGTGGCTTTGAACTTTGAAGGCAGAATGCCAGCTTCTTCTTCAATGACTAATTGGCTGCTTTTAGCCTTGGCAGAAGGTGTTGACATGTCTTTCAAGTGCCTACAACACAAATGGTTTGTGGGAGTTTCCACAGTGGCCAGTGCAAGAAAATATGTAGCCCTGCAGCAGCAGCATGAATTTATTACTCTTATGGGTTTACTGTAATTGTGCAACTTTTGTTTGAATGCTGAAAAATGGAAAACAAAGTCATTCTAACAGTCAACATTTGTTCTGCATTTAAAGATTTGCATCATTCATCTGCTTGAGGGACTGCTATAAAGGCCTGTAATATCCCTGCAATTCAGAAATACCATTAAGGACGAAAGAGGAATTCTCCGGTTAAGTCTGTTCATCTCATGTATACAAGGCAAAATGCTTATGTGCACATGTCTCTATCAACAGTTATAGTTTTTTAAAAGTCTTTATTTTGTCCAAAGTGCTTTATAGTCCTCCTTATTCATTTTTGTTTTATGCAAACCTTGTGAGGGAACATATCAGTGCTACAACAAGCATTTTTCATGTACCTAGTGGAAGACCAATCTGAAATAAGCTTAGGGTGAATGTGGCTATTAAAAAACTTCACGCAGCATACCCTTAAATTACTATATTTACTGAAGACAGACAGCCCTTAATGTAAGCGGCCCTTCATAAAGTTATATACAAAAAGTGCTTTATTACCTTGCATAGCTGTAAATTGTCTATGAATTTAAGATGACTGCCGATATTTCTTGATGGCTCTCCTAGTTAAGATCTAATCTGCCTTTCTGGTAAATAGGTAAAAAGAAAGGAAACTTCTGAATGGAAATTCAAGCCTGAAAGTATCTATAGCTGGTTGAAGCAGGAGAGGGAGCCTTTCTCCAAGAACAGGCAAAGGATTGTGCCGAAAGAGTGGTCATTGCTAATAGAGAGGGTTGCTTCATATAGTACAATTTTCCTACATGGAAATAAATTTCCATCTGCAAAAATGATAGTTTATTAAAATGAGGCTGCAATTCTCTGCTCACTTATCTTGAAGTAATTCTGATTGTAAGGGAGGGGTGGCGCAGGCGGTAAAACGCCTGCTGGTAACATCACCCACCGTGGCCAGGGTGAGCTCCTGGCCCTAGTCCCAGCTCCCACCCACCCAGTGGTTCGAAAGCAATTAATATAAGCAAGTAGATGAATGGGTACCTGCCCTTAGGTGGCAGGGGGCACCCTCCCCGTATGTGTGTGTGTGGCAGGAGCAGTAGAAGCGACTGCAGCGGCGGCAGTGACGGTGGAAATGGCAGCGATGGAGTGGCGTAGCGTCGGAGCGGCAGAGTGAAGGCAAGCGGAGCAATGGAGGTGGAGACAGAGGCGGAGCAACAGAAGGACGTGGGGACATGACGCAAGCGCAGCAGAGCCGTACGGACGTTAGCTGGGCTGTAAGTCGATACGACCCACATACCAGATGAGCCCGCCGAAAGAAAGAAGAAGCCGCCGGACCGGACGACTGGACGACCACACCTGGAACCGAGCACTGACACCCGAAAGACCGCCCGGGAAGAACAACCAAGAAAAACAGTGAGCCCTGCCACCTGGGTGCCGGTAGGCAGCCCCAACCCCTGTAGACATGTGGCCTTACCTAGGGATAAATGTGGAACTTGTAAGCCGCTCAGAGACCGTTTGGGGTTGGAGTGGGGTAAAAATTGAAGATATAAAATAAATAAATAAATAAATAAATAATTGAAAACAGAATTAAGGAAGCATGTTTTGGGTCACACTGCAAGGCCTGATTTAATATGACACTGATGGGACAGGACTTACCTCTGTGACGCTGCATGCACTCCACTATTTCCACTAGACTTTCCGCTGCCATATGCAATACCAGTGCACTAAAGATCTGCTGCCCAGGTGGGCATTGCACTAATTGTGCCAATATCACCCGGGGACTGTATGCATAGTGGGCCAGTGAAAGCGGGACATGCTCATTTCAATTTTTCTGGCCCTTAGAATTACATTTAAATCAGCACTTAAGCCTACTGTAGTACAAGCATTTTTGTGGCACAAGGATTTTGTACTACAAGAGTGTCCCTGCAAGGGTGTCCCTGATGCAGCCTTCGATAGAGCCAACTGATAGTTATAATGACAGCTTTTGATCACTCAGGACCTCTGGGAACAAATAATAAATCCTTTCTAAGAAAAGAGAAGCCTTCAGACAGTTAGCACGTCCACCAAATTTAGTTTATCAAAAAAGTCACATGAACAGGACATCGTTCCCCATATAAAAGCTAATCAGCACCATACAGAAATATTAGTCATAATTAAATACTGAATATTTATAGCTGTCTCTGAAAACACATACATGCTTGTCAGCTGGTACAAAAGAATAACAGAGTTTAGACTCCAGTCCCTTCCTTATCTTCAGATGATAATCTAACAGCATCCCCTGATCTTTGTGCTTTCATAACAATCTGTGGGGAAGATCTCTTGGACACTGTAAATAAGTGAATGTCCTTGAGCAGATCCCATTCTGTTCACAGTGGCTTGGATAATTGGACATCTGAATGGACTGTGTCAATTCTGAATTGCTCAAAAAAGGCAGAGATGGCCAAACCCGGAACAAGGGCCTGATGTTTGAAAGTCAAGTATATTCATGCAGATCTTTAAAGTTTATGACCATTCCAGAAAGACATAATTAAATGCTCTGCCAACAGCTGTCATTCAGTCAGCTAGGTAAACCCAGCAATTTCTATCTTGTTTGTTTGTTGTTGTTGTTGCAATGTACATAATTAGTTATTAAAACAATTTTTTTGCCAAATTTGATGCACAAGAGAATTGTCAACTCCATTAAAGGGAGAAGTAATTATTAATTCTGAGAACTGAGCATAAAAATGACATTGCAGTTTTTACTTTTATACCTTGCTTTTCTCCTCAGTGAGGACCACAAAATGACTTACAACATCATTCTCCCTTCCTCTATTTAATACTCACAACAATCTAGTGTGCAAACAAACAATAAAATCTGGCTGAGTCAGAGACTTCTAGGGTTTCCAGGTCTCCCCTGCCAACTGTTGGGGGATTGGTGCACAGGGTGCCAGATCTAGGGTGGGAAACTCCTGGAGATTTAGGGATGGAGCCTGTGAAGCTCATTGAGGAACAATGCCAGAGAGTCCATCCTCCAAAGCTTCCATTTCCTCCAGGGGAACTGATCGCTGTAGTAGGAAGATGAGCTGTAATTCCAGGGGATCCCCAGGTCCCACCAGTGACTGGTGGAAGGTAGCCTAGTGAGCTTCCATGACAAGGTAAGAATCTGAATCTGGGTCTCCCAGATCCTAGTCTAGCCACTATACTACACTGGTGCTGGAAATTACCTCATTGAGAGTCAAATCTGATACCAGTGAGAAATTTATTAGTATGACTTTGGAATATCCCCCTTTGCCACCCTCAGCCCTGTTTATGCACTATCATATAACCATTACTATATCTAACAGTAAAATAACAGATTCCTGAAAAAGCCCCCCCAAACCAGGCCATGACAATAATCAAGACAGTGGTTTCTAGCACTGATGGACCTTACTACTGAAGCTGAGGAGCTGTCAGTATATTGTATTAATTGGAATAAATCCCATGTCTTATCGGTGGGTGGACCAGTTCTCCACAAAGGCCATTTGATTTTGACACTGAATTTGTTAAATATCTTGGTATTTATATTCCAAGAGATATTTGCTCCCTTGTTCAAATGAATATGGATCGGATTCAGGAACAGATTTCTCAAGACCTCAACAGACAGACTTCCTTATTTGGGGTAAAATCAAACACCCTTAAAATGAACATTATCCCACACATCATCTATATCCTGAGAGGACTGCCAATATGTCTTCCCCTGAAGGGTTTTTTTTTTGTTTTGTTTAATTGGTTATCTGTTTTGAAAATTCATTTGGAGCCCCTCAGACAGGCCTAGAATTGCATATAAAGAAGAAGAGATTGGATTTATACCCTGCAGCTTATAAACTCCTTTCCCTTCTCCTCCCCACAACAGACACCCTGTGAGTTAGGTGGGGCTGAGAGAGTGCTTTCCAGAACTGTCCTAGAGAGAACAGCTGTGACAGAACTACGGTATGCCTTGGCCAAGGTAATCCAGCAGCTGCAAGTGGAGGAGTGGGGAATCAAACCTGGTTCTCCCAGATTAGAGTCTGCGTACTTAACCACTACACCAAACTGGCTTCAGCTACCTATAGAACTGGGGGGCTTTAATCTCTCTAATCTGTGCCAATACCATCTCACCTTTCTGCTTTCTAAGGTATGATGCTGGACTCTGGTTCTTCAACAGGAAACAGCTGATTGGGCTCCCTTCGAAATGATTCAGCTTTATTCTCTAGGTAAGTGGGCTGCTTTGAGCTCCACCCATTTAAAATATTCAAAAGTTCATTCACCTGTAGGTGAAGCTGGTAGGTTAGCTTGGCGTATGATTGGCACTCAGTTAACTTTTGACTCTTATACTCACAGAGATCTAACAATTCGGAAAAATCCTAGGATTCGGATAGGGAATAAAAGTGGTTTTTGGAGACAATGGATCTCCAGGGGGTTAGTACACTTATCTCAGTTAATTGGACCAGGGAATGACTTTAAACTATTTGACATTTTGTCCACAGAATTTAATCTTCCATCCATGGCCAGTTGGCAGTATATACAACTAAAACATTATCTACCTTTTGTTCTAGGGCCAGAAGCTTTTACAGCCTCAGAAGCCCTCCCACTGCTTCCATCCTTGGAAACCCTTCCTAGGCAACCTATCTTATATATAATTTTCCAAGACACCAAACCAAATTGAATTTGGATTTTATCCACTCCCAGTGGAACCTAGAGCTGAACACTCCAGTCCCACTGACCCAATGGCAAACTGCACTAAAAGCCTTTAAATCCACTTCTGTGGATTTACGACTAAAGCTTATCCATCAAAAAGCTCTCTTGTGAGTTTACTGGTACCCTACTAAATTTTATCTCATTGGTCTCACTGAGAATGATTCCTGTTGGTGCTGATGGAAGCCTGAAGCTAACCTCATTCACACGAGCCGAAGGGCGAGCTAAAAGGCTCTTTGCCTGTGGCTCTTAGACTAGGGGCTCTGTAAGAAGCCCAAAAAGAGCCAGAAAGACAAGGCCCTAGGCTCTTTGTCTTTCCCGTAAAATAATTTGACTTGATAACAAAAACCACATAAATACCAAGGGTTTAAAAGGGGGATTATATTTATTTATTTTAAAAGAATTATGAAGCCAGAATGCCAGCAGGGGGTTGGGGGCTATCCAGTGTTTTGCACGGAGTGTCACATGTATGACTATCTGCCCACTGGGCAGAAGTCTTGGGTGTGTCCTCGGTGCAAGGAGCTCCTGGTTCTCAGGGAACGTGTGTGCTCCCTTGAGGCCAAGGTGGCTGACCTGAGAAGCAGAGACAGTCAGCTAGGCACACAGAAAAGACTCTCGGGGACTTGTTAGCTTCGTCCCACTCTGGATCTGGCAGCCCCGCTGCTGTCAGGGAGCATGAGGGTCTAGGGGAAACAGGGCACCATGCTGAGGATAAGGGGAATGTGCCCTCAGAAGGGACCTCTTCCCCATCTGGTGAGCGGCTCTCCTTTTGCACCAAGGAACCATCCCTGAGCAGGGTGGGAGGGGGGCTCTTGGTAGTGGGTGATTCGATCCTTAGGCAGGTAGACAGCTGGGTGGCGAACCCGCGTACTGACCGTATGGTGACTTGCCTGCCTGGTGCGAAGGTAGCGGACATTACGCGTGTTTTAGATAGGCTGGTAGATAGTGCTGGGGAGGAGCCAGTGGTCGTGGTGCATGTCGGCACCAACGATGTGGGGAAATGCAGTCGTGAGGTCCTGGAGGAGAAATTTAGGCTGCTGGGCAGGAAACTTAGGTCCAGGACCTCCAAGGTAGCCTTCTCAGAAGTGTTACCTGTTCCACGCGCAGGGCCGGAGAGACAGGCAGAGATCAGGAGTCTCAATGCGTGGATGAGACGATGGTGTAGGGGGGAAGGGTTCAGGTTTGTTAGGCACTGGGATACTTTTTGGAACAAGAGGGAGCTGTACAGGCGAGACGGTCTCCACTTGTCCCGAGAAGGAACCAGGCTGCTGGCACTTAAAATCAAAAAGGTGGCAGAGCAGCTTTTAAACTGAATATTGGGGGAAAGCCGACAGGAGATGAAAAGTCTCTGGTTCGGGTTGGCTCATCTGAGAGAGGTGAGGGGGTACCGGTTGCTTTTCTACAGGGAGGTGGATTGAAATTGTCCACAGAGGCCATGGCTGGTGACATGGACTGCCGGACAACGACTCGAGATAGCAAGAGGAAGGATGCAGGCTTAACTTGTAAGGGAAATTACAGCTGTTTCTATACAAATGCTAGAAGTGTCCGAGGTAAAATCGGGGAGTTGGAGTGCTTGGTGTCGGAGGGAAAAATAGACATTGTGGGTATTTCTGAAACTTGGTGGGATGAGGAAAATCAGTGGGACACAGTGATTCCCGGTTATATATTATATCGGAAGGATAGGGGGGGAAGGGTTGGAGGTGGGGTAGCTCTGTATGTCAGAGAGGGTATAAAGTCTAGAAAGATTGAGAGGCTAAGTGAATTGGATTCGCTTCTGGAAGTTCTATGGGTTGAAATAGGGGGGCCAAAAGGAAACTTAACACTGGGAGTTTGTTATCGCCCACCAGATCAAAAGATAGAGGAGGATTATAAAATGATGAATGCCTTAAAGATAGCAACTAGACAAAAACACTGTGTAATAATAGGTGATTTTAACTACCCACACATTGATTGGGTCAATATGTGTTCTAGCCGGGAAAAAGAGATTGAGTTTCTAGACACTCTAAATGACTGTGCTATGGAGCAGATGGTCACGGAACCTACCAGGGGAGAGGCGATCCTTGATTTGGTCCTAAGTAACACTCAAGACCTGGTGAGAGATGTAAAAGTGATTGCACCGCTTGGAAACAGTGATCATAATGTTGTTGAGTTCATCATTTGTACAAATAGAGAATTGGCCAAAAAGACTCACACAACCATTTTTAACTTTAAAAGGGGTAATTTCTCTGATATGAGGGGACACGTGGGGAGGAAACTGAAAGGAAAAGTAGAAAGGGTCAAAACAATTGGGGAAGCTTGGGATCTATTTAAAACTACGATCCTAGAAGCTCAAAAAATATATATTCCGCAGGTTAGGAAAGGCACAAACAGGTATAGGAAAAAGCCTGCATGGTTAACAAACAGAGTAATGGAGGCTGTAAAAAGTAAAAAGAATTCCTTTAAGCAGTGGAAAGCTAGTCACAGTGAGGCTGATAAAACGGAACACAGGCTATGGCAAATAAAATGCAAGTCTGAGGTCAGGCAGGCAAAAAGGGAATATGAGGAGCATATAGCAAAAAACGTAAAAACCAACAATAAAACTTTCTTCAAATACATTAGAAACAGGAAACCAGCCAGGGAGGCAGTGGGGCCCTTGGACGACCAAGGGGTAAAAGGAGTATTGAAGGATGATAGGGAAATGGCTGAGAAGCTAAATGCATTTTTTGCCTCCGTCTTCACTGTGGAAGATGAGAAGTGCTTGCCCACTCCAGAACCACTGATTTCAGGAGGGGTGTTGAAAGACCTGAGTCAGATTGAGGTGACGAGAGAGGAGGTCCTAAAACTGATAGACAACTTAAAAACTGAAAAATCACCAGGCCCAGATGGCATACATCCGAGAGTTCTGAAAGAACTCAAATGTGAACTTGTAGATCTCCTGACAAAGATATGTAATCTTTCCTTAAAATCTGCCTCCATTCCTGAGGATTGGAAGGTAGCTAATGTCACTCCCATCTTTAAAAAGGGTTCCAGAGGAGATCCGGGAAATTACAGGCCAGTCAGTCTGACGTCGATACCGGGTAAATTGGTGGAAACCATTATTAAGGAAAGAATTAGTAGGCACATAGATGAACAAAACCTATTGAGGCAGACTCAGCACGGTTTCTGTAAGGGAAGATCTTGTCTCACTAACCTGTTAGTGTTCTTTGAGGGGGTGAACAAACATGTGGACAAGGGGGATCCAATAGATATTATTTACCTTGACTTCCAGAAAGCTTTTGATAAAGTTCCTCATCAAAGGCTCCTAAGTAAGCTCAAAAATCATGGGATAGAAGGACAAGTCCTTTTATGGATCAAAAACTGGCTAGTTCATAGAAAACAGAGAGTGAGTGTAGGTGGGCAATTTTCTCAGTGGAGGGTGGTAAGCAGTGGGGTACCGCAGGGATCAGTACTTGGTCCACTGCTTTTTAACTTGTTCATTAATGATTTGGAGATGGGAGTAAGCAGTGAAGTGGCTAAATTTGCGGATGATACAAAGTTGTTCAGGGTGGTGAAAACCAGTGAGGATTGTGAGGCACTCCAAGGGGATCTGTCAAGGATGGGCGAGTGGGCGTCAACATGGCAAATGGGGTTCAATGTGGCCAAGTGCAAGGTGATGCACATTGGAGCCAAAAATCCTAAATATAAATACACATTGATGGGGTCTGAACTGGCAGAGACTGAGCAAGAGAGAGATCTTGGAGTTGTAGTGGATAACTCACTGAAAATGTCGAGACAGTGTGTGACTGCAATAAAGAAGGCCAATGCTATGCTGGGGATTATTAGGAAGGGTATTGAAAACAGATCAGCCAATATAATAATGCCCCTATATAAATCAATGGTGAGACCTCATTTGGAATACTGTGTGCAGTTCTGGGCACCACACCTTAAAAAGGATATTATAGCTTTGGAAAAAGTGCAGAAAAGGGCAACTCGAATGATAAAAGGGTTGGAACACTTTCCCTATGAGGAAAGGTTAAAGCGCTTAGGGCTCTTTAGCTTGGAGAAAAGACGACTGAGGGGTGACATGATCGAGGTTTATAAGATTATGCATGGGAAAGAGCAGGTAAAGAAAGAGGTACTTTTCTCCCTTTCTCACAATACAAGAACTCGTGGGCACTCCATGAAACTGCAGAGCGGTTGGGTTAGAACGGATAAAAGGAAGTACTTCTTCACCCAAAGAGTGATTAACACATGGAATTCACTGCCACAGGAAGTGGTGGGTGCTACAAGCATGGACGGCTTCAAAAGGGAATTAGATAAGCATATGGAACAGAGGTCCATCAGTGGCTATTAGCCACAAGGTATAGCTAGGGGCTCTGGGGCAAGTGATGCTCTGTCTTCTTGGTGCTTGGGGGGGGGTCAACAGTGGGAGGGCTTCTAATGTCCTGGCCCCACTGCTGGACCTCCTGATGGCACTGGTATTTCTGGCCACTGTGTGACACAGAGTGTTGGACTGGATGGGCCTTTGGCCTGATCCAACATTGGCGTCTCTTATGTTCTTACATGTTTTGGAACTGACCTAAAATCACACATTTCTGGCATGAGGTTATATCCAGGATCAATCTCATATTAGTTGCAAACTTAGACTTTACAGCCAATAATCAAATCCTGGAATATATACCAACTCTATGAGCACTCTTGAAATACCACAAATTTTTGATCCAAAGGGCAGCTTTAGTTGCTAAGTGAATTATTTTACAGCACTGGAAATCTCAAGAATCCACCTCCATAGATGTCTGGGTTAATGATATGTTAGACCTTTGTACAAAAGAGAGAATAGCATATAACAGACCAGAAGCTTCCAGAACCTTCACCTCCATTTGGCATGAATTCCCATATCTATTCGAGCAATGATATCTCCTCACCTTTATTCCCTGTTTAACTGAATCCATAATACTGCACCTTACTTTCCTAACCTACACTTCTGCCCTACCCTTCCCCCCCACTCTCTCCTTCTCTGTTAATAGAACACATTTGGGAAGAGGGAGGGTGGGCTATATAAGGCTTATTTGCTATGTTAACTTTTGTGTGTGAAAACAATAAACTCTTAATTAAAAATAGTGGTTTATACACACTCAGGGGACTATCCAGGTTTGCAGCAAAATATACCTTGTAGAATTAACTAAAGAGCGGGGGGGGGGGGAGCAGCCTAATAAGAACTGAGCATGCTCTGAGAGACACAGAACTCCTTCAGCTTTGAAGGGAACATATAGTATCCCAGAAGAGAGGGGCTGAGGTATATGTTTATATGTGAATGTGAATTTCCATACTTCCAAATTCTTGCATACAGTTCCAAGTGAAAGAGCTAAAATACCTATCTTGCATTGCAGTACCCTGGGCCTAGCTACATCTTATGCAGTTCTTGGGCCATGTCTGGGTCTGTCCCAAGGACTTTCCATCATACTTGAGCTTCAAGTTCCTCTCTGAGAACTCACATATGAACACATGAGCACATGAAGCTGCCTTATACTGAATCAGACCCTTGGTCCATCAAAGCCAGTATTGTCTACTCAGACTACTCCGACTGGCAGAGGCTCTCCAGGGTCTCAGACCGAGGTCTTTCATGTCACCTACTGCCAGATCCTTAAAGTGGAGATGCCAGGGATTGAACCTGGGACCATCTGTATGCCAAGCAAATGCTCCACCATTGAGCCACGGCCCCTCCCCGAACTCAAATTCTATGCATATGGGGTTTTTTTTTAACTCAGATGGGAACACTGGGGTGCAAGCTATAGCTAGCAGAACAATTGTGGTGGTTGTGGTGGTAGGAAATATCTTTGGCACCATACTGACTCAAGACATCACTCCAGGCACAACACTAAAAGTAAAGTCCTTGTGTTGGCTCTAGGATCCACTCAAAGCTCCATCCTCCCCCTCATTTCCCCCCTGCTGGCCTGTCAAGCAACAAGAAGGAATGTGGTACTTAGGCCAGGAGGTCTCCTGCTATGGTAAAGACTTATCAAAATCAGTATGCATTTGTGTGTCTGCATCCACCACAGACTGGTGTTTTTTTTTTAAGTTTTATTAATTTTCTCTTTCTGCTAACTACATTACATGTACAGTTCCTCCAGAGATCTGCATTTGCACCTGGGAAATGTGTAGACTTTGATTAATGTGAACTTTATTTCTCATATTCCTTTCGGCACTGGTAACAATTCCTTGCAATGGAAATCAGAGTGCTGCATGACATCATTGTGCAAACTGAATAGAAACACTGCCTAAGAACAGTGCCTTCGCGATGTTTACCTTATGCTATGGTTCATTAAATCATGAGGAAAACCGACATTCTGGTTTGTTATAATGGCATGGCAAAATCAATACAGAGATCTCAATGAATCAATGTGCAACGTGCCCAAAGGATAATGGCTTTCAAAACCGTCATATAAATCTTCATTGGCATGGTGCCTCTTTTGTCATGTTTCCACACGCTGGGATTAAGTGTAGCTTCAAGACAATCCATTTGGTGGTCTAGTCTTGAATTAACACCAGATCCAGTATAAACATGTTCTCGAACCTCAGCACCTGAATTTGTATGAATTCTTGCAGATTAAAATTCCCCACAAATTCCCTGAAGACATAACCAGAGATGAAAAATGGAAGTAAATATTTTTGTAATGCATCAGCCTAGTTACTTCCCCAGGAATTCTGCTGTAGCACAAAGCCTGCTTGCTATAAAGAAATTCCTGTTAACCTCTAAGAAGCTTAATTCTTAGGGGTGAACTACACATTACGTTCTGTGGTATGTATCAGTGCTCCCTTGCCTCTTAGGATGTAGAGGCTAAGTATATGTTACACAATTATGTGCGGTGCAAATGTGACCCAACACAGGCTTTGGGAGTGTGAGACATTCAGAGAGGAGAAGCAGGAAGGAAAAGAGAGTGTGTTAGCAATTTTCTGGCAGCCTGAACATCGTCTCACAGCTTCCCTGCCTCCAGGTGGAACCTGGGGAACCCCCGGAATAGCAGCTCATATCCAGACTTCCATTGGAGAAAATGGTTGCTTTGGAGAGTAGAATCTATGGCATTGTATTCCCCTGAGGTCCCTGTCTTCCCCAGGCTCCGTCCCCAAATCTCTAGGAGCTTCCCAACCTGGACCTGGCAACCCTATGCCCCCCATCTCTGCCAGTGGCCAGGAGAGGCTGACAACTCTACCAGTGGACATGTCTCTGTCCTGTCAGATGCAGGCCTGGATCCACCAGAGTGGGTGGAAGGATCAGAGTGTGACTTTCTCACCTACTTTGTCCTGCTACAGCCCCAAATGCCACACAACTACCTGCTTGCCCCTCCCCTGATCATGCTGGGCAACACATATGGGTGTGAGTATGAATGGGAGGGAGGCTTGTGAGTGAGTGAGTGAGTGAGTGAGTGAGTGTGGGGGGAAGCTGTATGCAGGTTGGCAGTAGGACAGGCAGGGAGGCAAGCAGAGACTGTGGGTCCTGCCAGAAATCCTGGGCTTTGGAAGTTGTTCACTTCAGTCTGTGCTGACACCAGCCCTGGGGGGGCGGGGGGCATTTCCCAGGAGCAGAATTTTGTGAATAGCATGTAATTAATCACTGAGTAATCAGGTTTAAAGGCGGGCTGTCTTTTCTTAGGAAATCATATACCTAGTAAATAAAGCAAGAGACTAGGGAGGATCTTTGTACTGCAACTCTTTGGATTCTCCCCACCAAAATGGTCTCTGGTTTCCAAGTTCTTTTTCAGCTTCAGCACCAGCTGCCATCCTTGATGCTAGGGAAACAGGACAAGTGCATCTATTGTAGATTTCTATATGGCAGTAAGTCACCTTGAAGAAGTTGTGAATGGCAGTATATAAGAAAGAAAGAAAGAAAGAAAGAAAGAAAGAAAGAAAGAAAGAAAGAAAGAAAGAAAGAAAGAAAGAAAGAAAGAAAGAATCCTACCCCAACACCAGGTTCTGTTCTCACCCACTGTTTCCCATCATGTGTCAAACACTGCAGTGGAGAGCAAATGGTCAAATCCTCACCCTCAGCCCCTGCCCTCCAGCCAGCTGATGCCAAGGTACAGGAGGCTATTTGTGAGGTATTATTACATTTGCAGATGATAGCAAATTATTCATGGTAAAATCCCTAGCAGATGGTGCTGTGCCCCAGAAGGATCTTTCTAGACTGGGTGGCTGGATGACATAAATGGTAGATGAGCTTCAATTAAGATGACTATGAAAGGTGTCACCCCAGAGGTCTACAGAATTATGAATGGCTGAGAAAGAACTTATTTTCAAAGCACTAGAAATTGAACAAATCAGGATAAACAGAAAGGAAGCGTTCACACAGTCCATTGCTAACAAAATATACAGCTTGTTACTAAAACTGACCATCAACTGGTATAGTGGAGAGCCAGTTTGGGGTAGTGGTTAGGAGGATGGACTCTAATCCAGGAGAACCGGGTTTGATTCCCCACTGCTCCACATGCAGCTGCTGGTGTGACCTCGAGTCAGTTACAAGTTCTTTCAGAGCTGTTCTCTCAAGGGCAGTTCTCAAGAGAGCTCTCTCAGTCCCACCTACCTCACAGGATGTCTGTTGTGGGGAGGGGAAGGGAAAGGAGATTATAAACCGCTTTGAGACTCCTTTGTGTAGTGAAATCTAATCTCTTCCTCTTCTTATGAGAAGACTGGAAGGTAGCCTGTGTAACAACACTTTTTAAAAGGATCTCTTTTTTTTTATTTATACCCCACCCTTCACTACCCGGGAGAGTCTCAGAGTGGCTTACAATCCCTTTCCCTTCCCCTCCCCACAACTGACACCCTATGAACAGTGCTCCCTCTAAGCTGTGGAGTCTTGTGAGCAAAAATTCTACTCTGTGAGCTGCTGGTGTTAAAGTTGTGAGGGAGTGATTTGGCTACTGCATCAATTTGCTCTGGAGCCATCCTGCCTGAGCGAAGACAAAAGGTGTGAGCCGGAGGCTAAAAAACTGAGCTAGCTCACACTAACTCAGTGTAGAGGGAACACTGCCTACGAGGTAGGTGGGGCTGAGAGAGCTGTCTCGAGGACTACTCTTGACAGGACAGATCTGAGAGAACTTGTGACTGACCCAAGGTCACACTAGCAGCTGCATGAGGAGGAGTTGGGAATCAAACACAATTCTCCCAGATTAGAGTCTGCACTCCTAACCACTACACCAAACTGGATCTATGGGTGATTCAGGAAATTACAGCCCATTACCCATTAACGGTTAGCTTCAGTCCTGGGTAAATAGGAGAAATGTTTTATGGAAGTTAAAATAATTAAATGTACAGCACAACAAATTTTGCTGAGGAATAATTAGTATGGCTTCTGTAAAAGAATGTCCTGGATCAGCCCCTTGACCATGGAATATTAGGATGGCTTTAAAAATGGATTAGACCAATCCCTGAAGACACCATCAAAGTTCATGAATGTTATTTTCTGTCAACAGATTAATTCACAAGGCAGGCATGGTGGCAGAGCAGGTGACACCTCTGCCCGAGGAAAACAGTTCCTCCTCAAGAGATCCAGAGTGGTTAGATTAGATTAGGATCTGGGAGACCCAGGCCTGAATCCCCATCCCTTCTCTGCCTTGAAATCTTCCTGAGTGACCTTGGACCAGTCATACACTCTCAGACTAACCTACCTTATAGGGTTGTTGTGAGGATAAAATGGAGGAGAGGAGAACAGTGTTTTGGATCCCCACTGGGGATAAACATGGGGTATAAATGAAGAAAAGAAACAAAGCAGGCTGGCATTCGCTTCCTTCCATCCTTCCAGGAGGAAGCTTCCCTATAGTCCTCTATACATGACTCCTCCATGTGTTGACCATGCATGTGGAGTGTGGGAGTGGGCATGAGCATGTTGGCCCCATCCCCTGCCTCCACATGATTGCTGGCTCACAAGCTCCCTCCGTCTTATGGGGGATGCTGCTCTCTGAATGTTCCTCAACACTGGGAGCATACACATGGACACTCCTGGCAATGGCATAGAGGCATGGGCAGGGGGAAGCAACCTTATGCACACTTGCCACACATCGAATCAACACTTGGATGAGTCGTAAATTGGCTTTTATATTTCCAAGAACTGGAGGTGACACAGCAGATGGCAACAGATGCAGATGGCAATACTGTGTCTTTACGCTAGTATTCAGGTTCAGGGTATGCTTCTGAACATAAAGGTACAGCTATCCTATCCCAGCCAACAGAACTTATTCAACACTTGCACTCTAATCAAGAACCATACGTGTCTGTCATCCACAGCCACATTTGTTACTGTGATCAAACAAAGTCTGGAAATTTGAGCCAGATTTTTTTCTACATTGCAAAATACTTGCTTTTGTTCTGCTACAATTTTAGGGTTCCTTTGAATTTATTTGTCTTTGATCATCTCATCTCTTCCTTATCCAGCCCCAGAATGTGATCTTTCTTTTCACCTTGTAGGGCCCATGTCTACTTAGGATCCTCAGTTTACTATGTGACTAACCAAATACCAAGCTTCAGAATTTATCTCCAGCATAGTAATCAGGGCACTCACAGAGAACATAGCTCCCCACCCCCTGTATGCAAAACTATGGAGACTCATGGATATTCCTAAGAAGCTTAAATTGGGTTGAATCTGTAGAAAAGTTCATAAATAATACCAGACCAACCTTAGAACATTACACTACCAGCTAGCATACCAAAAATACCTAGGGATATTGCTGGGTTTATCCTGTTTGAATGGGCTGTATCAAGTGTGGAAGGTGTCGTAGGTGTACTGCCTTACTATAAATAACCAGATTATAGGTTTTAGGAAGCCTTTTTTTGACAGGCTGACTCATTCTCAGCTACTTTACCATAGCAGTGGAAACAATGCAGTGTTTCCTGTTTGGATTCCCCAAAGGTCTGAAGCTCACTAGAAACAAAAATAAATTTTCCACTGGGTGGCACACTTTTTTATTTTATTTTATTGAAAACATTTCTGTGCTGCTTTTTCTCCCAACTCAGAGTCCCCAAAGTGTCAAACATTTTAAGCATTAAAACAGCATTTAAAGTAGAAATATATATAAAATATTTAAAACAATTAAATAATACATATAACATAAATGCACACACTCACAAACAGAGAAGAGGGCTAAGAACATGAGAGAACATAAGAGAAGCCATGTTGGGTCAAGCCAATGGCCCATCCAGTCCAACACTCTGTGTTAACCAATGGCCAAAACCGAGGTGTCCTCAGGAGGTCAACCAGCAGGGCCAGAACTCCAGAAGCCCTCCCACTGTTGCCCCCCAACCACCAAGAATACAAAGCATCACTGCCCCAGACATAGTGTTCCACCTATACCTTGTGTCTCCCAAACATGCCTACGTCACTTCTGGATCATGTAGGCATGCCACATTAATTTCCAGCATTCCTCCCTTTTGGGGGGGCTGAAAGCCAGGGGACCCCCCCCCCATCAGGGGGTCTGGCATCCCTAATGAAACAAGACTAGGGTGATTTGACCTCTATGACCCAAAGCAGTAAACATTCTGCTTGAAAAATTCTGTACCAACTGTAATTTCTGGACAGTGTTCAAGGGCAGCCCTGCATAGAGCACACTGCAGTAGCCTAATCTAGATGTCTCCAGGACATGTACCACAGCTGCTAGATCTTTGCTGTCCACGAAGGGCTGCATGTGGCTCGCCAGTTGAAGGTGGTGAAAGGTGCTCCTGGCCACCACTGTTTAATAAGAGGCCTAAGGTCCAGCAGCACCCCCAAGCTACAAACCTGCAAACCTGTCTAGAACAGGTAATGTCCTATTTCCTGGGTTGAAACTTACATCCACCCCCACCAGAAGCACCTCAATGTTTTGGGATTAAGTTTTGGGATTAAGTTTCAGCATCCATCCCACACTGCCTCCAGGCATCTGTTCATGGTTTCCATTGCCTCTCTAGGATCTTCTGATAATCTGCAGAGGGATGTGTTGGTCTCAAGTTATTATTAAGAAAAGATGGAATTTAGAAGGAGCCAGACTGGAAGGGCAACTTGAGTCCTTTAGGTTAAGCTTTCCTCTTTTCATATGATGGATAAAGGGTCGATGCTGCAAAGATTCACTTCACCTGGAAGTATCTTTTAAAAATTAAGTTATCCCCAGAATTACAGCTCATCTCCATTCTACAAATATCAGATCCCCTAGAGAAAATTGACACTTTGGAAGGCTGACTTTAGGACATTGTACCCCACTGAGGTCCCTGTCCTCCCCAGGCTCCATCCCCAAATCTCCAGAAGTTTCCCAGCATGGATCTGGCAACCCTCCCCTCCCAATCCCTGCTGGTGGCCAGGGGGGGACCTGGCAACCCTACCAACAAGCGTAAGAATGACTATTCACCATCTGAATATCAGTATAAATCAATTACATCATCCTCTGGATAGAGAAGGGCTGTCTGAATCTTCCTAAATTTAACAAGTTTAGGTCTCAAAGTCCAAGCAATTGAGAAAATCCAGACTGAGCTTCCTGTCTGTGGTGAACAAAGCCACTTTTTAGGCTAGTTGCAGGTCTCTGATCCTCTGACGCTTTGAAGAGCTGTGAATCAACAGCCTTTTCCAATCAAAGTCTGTATATTAAATGAAAAGTAAAAGATATTTTCCAGGACTCAATCATAGCTTCATACTATTTACTTCTGCCCTGCAGCACTTGTTCCTGAGGAGGATAGTCATGCAACGGGGGGGGGGATGTGTGAAGAGGAATGAATGACCCGAGGAAGTCACTGTTGGTTTTGGAATTGTCATATTTAAATAAAAAGAGGGCAGTAATAACCAATCCATTTAGTGAGCAACTTATTGGGGGTACAGCATGGAGAAAATGAGGCCTAGTGCAGTAAGAAAGCCATATTGCTGCCTTCTTCCTTCAATTTATCAAGCATAGAAAAAACAGTTGCTTTAAAGAACAGAATCAATTCACACTGTCAAAATCAATGAAAAATTATCTCAGAAGCCTCCCTACTAACATAGATTCATTTCATGACAAAAGTCATCATTTTGGATCCAACCATTGTTTTGTCACAACTTTGTTAATTTTAATTCAAAGCTCCAAGTTTTATCTCACATGATGAACTTAAGAAAAAGTTAATTGGACTAACTAGAAGCTTTCGCTGTCACAGTATTTCCCACTTGTTCCCAAATATTTCTTTAGATAGTTTTAAAATAGTTCTTGCTGGTCATCTTGTTTGGAAAAAAAGAAATATATGAGAACACTAGCCCTTACTTAGCCTTTGTGAAGATTCACAGAAGAATGGCGGTATAACCCATACAAAGACTATTTGATCAGGTCCTCTGACTTGCTTCATGTTTAACATGTGGATGAGTTCCTGCTTATCCACTGTGTGTGTCCGTGTGAATGCCCTACCATGGAGGATGGCGCTTGTCAAAAAACATGTGGTAATATTTCCCCACTCATTGCTAAATACATGGCTATTATATCTTTAGTTCATGCTTGAAGGGGAGGGATGCTGGCCTATTAGTACACAGGATTGCAGCTGTAAAATCTGCACAATTTATGCTCAAGATCAGTCCACAATCCTGCTTTGCATGAGTTCACCGCTCATGTTTTATCATTGATTACATAGGGCATGGATCTTGTTCACCAGAAGAGTGTTCAGCAATCTGAGGCCCTACAAATTGGGAGACTTCTCTAGTAGGATCCTGACGTCTATATGTTCCAGTGCAGTAGTACCTGTGCTGGAGCAGCACAGTTCTTCAGGCGTAATTTCTGGTGTGATCATCCTTGGAACTAAGCCAGTAAAATACAGGTGAAAAATCTAGGTTGATATTTGTAATGTTAGTTTACCTCCTTGGTAACCTTTGAACTGTAAGTGCTCCGGCTTCCCATAGGAAGGCACCCAATGCCCAAGGGGATAGTTCAAAGCACTATTCAGGGTTGCAGGCTCCTGACTCATGTTGTTAAAAAAAAATCACAGCCATGCTTTGAAAACCTATCCTCATGTGTCAATTTTCCTTTCTGGCAATGAAATGAAAAACAGACCTTAGAAGCATTTATTTATTTATTTTAAAAAGGAAAGTACTCTGTATAATATGCTAGTAAATCAACTAGCTATCAGACTTGGCCTGTCTTTTCCCAATCTTACATTTTATCATTGGCTTTGATTTTTATGAAGGATTATGGAAACAAGAACTTTCAACAGACATTGAAGGCCTGCAGGGAAACCTTGGATTGAGCAGGACTAGATTTTTACTATTGTGTACGAGGACAAGTTATGATTTTAAACATTCAAACCAATCAGAACCAGGGGTCATTTGGGGGGGGACGCGGGGGGACGCCATCCCCCTGGGTGAGGTGCGGGAGGGCGGGGCCTGGAGCTCCCTGCTGGTGCCTGCTGGAGGTCGCCGCCGGCTGTGGGGAGGACACACTTCCGGTGATGTCAGGGGGTGTGGCATATGCTAATGAGTTATGCTAATGAGTCCCCCTAGCTCTTTTTCTACGAAATGACCCCTGATCAGAACTGAGTTTGAACTGACAAGGGCCAAAAAGAGAGGAGGGTCAGATTATGTATCTATTAGAGTTAACATCATCCAGTGATGTTTATATTTATATTTAATTTTTAGTGTGTGTAGTATCTAAGGTTGCCAGCTCTGTGTGAGGAAATACCTGGCGATATTGGGGGTTGAGCCTGGGGAAGGTGGGGTTTGGGGAGGGGAGGGGAGGGACCTCAGTAAGCTATAATGCTATAAAATCCAACCTCCAAAGCAGCCATTTTCTCTGTGGGAACTGAATATAGATATGATTGCTAAAGATGAAGTCCTGGGGTCAGAGCTCTGAAGGCCCAGTTGAGTATCCCATCCCCCTCCTGTCTAGGTGGCAAATGGACCCAATTGGGTTTCATAATGCTCTGTGGTATCTGATTCCCCTCGGAATGTGGTATCTGATTCCCCTCGGTGATTCATTAGATGAGCTGATAGAGGACTGGAACTCCTGTCCCTCTGAAACCATCAATGAAATTGCCCCCCAGCGTCCTCTTTGCTCCTAGTCTAAAATATCTCCTGGATATGCTCTGGAACTCAGGGAGATGAAATGGGAGCTTAGAGCAAGATTGGTGGCGAACTTGTAATGAAGCTGTAAGAACATCTTATAGATAATTTATGAAGTCCTATGAGATGGTGGTGAAGGGCATGGAACAGCAGTCACTATGGGTATGGAGGGGGAGGTATTTGTGAATTTCCTGAATTGTGCAGGGGGTTGGACTAGATGACCCTGGAGATCCCTTCCAACTCTATGATTCTATAATTCTATGATTCTAAGGCTGTTAAGAAGGAGTTCTATACAGCCTCTATCACATCTGCTAGCCCTCGCCTAGCACAATTGTTTAGGATAATTAGATCTAACGTCTCTCACAGAGAGAACCCAAAACACTAGGAATTTGGTCATTAGCTGTGAGGCTGTTGCAAGCTTTTTTGTGGAGAAAGTCTTGTTACTCCGCCAATACCTCCCAGCCAACATTGATAGAATAAGTGAACTGGAGGCACCTTGGCTGTCTTTGAATTCAGTGTTTGACAGCTTCAGCCCACTCTCCAGGGCTGATGTTGACAGGATCCTGGGTGCTATTAGGCTGACTACATGCCTCTTGGACCTAGGTCCCTCATGGCTAGTGAAAGCTGATGGTGAGGAAATCCAGGGTCCCCGGTAGACATTATCAATCTGTTACTGGATTTGGGGGTCTACCTGGAGGCACGGAAAGAGTCTGTGGTTGTATCACTCTTTAAAAAAGCCAACTTTGGATCCTTTAAGGTAAAGGTTTCCCTTGCTCGAAAACCAGTCGAATCCGACTCTAGGGTGCAGTGCTTTTCTCTGTTTCCAGGCCGAAGAGCCAGCGCTGTTCAAAGAAATTTCCGTGGTCATGTGCGCCAAGGCACACAGAATGCTGTTACGTTCCCACTGAAGTGGTACCTATTTATCTACTTGCAACTGCTAGGTTGGCAGGGGCTGGGGCCAGAGACAGAAGCTCACTCTGACATGCGGCACTAGGGTCTCAAACTGCTGAACTACAGACCTTCCGGTCTGCAGCTCAACATCTTAACCTCTGAGCCACCACAGCCCCTTTGAATCCTTTAGATCTGTCCAATTACCACCCAGTCCTGAATCTTTTATTTCTGGATAAGGTAATTGAGAGAGTGGTTGCAGAACAGTTCCAGAGTTTCCTGGAAGACACATCACCACTGGATCCATTCCAGTCTGGCTTCCACCCCGGCCATGGGACAGAGACGGCTTTGGTCATACTCATGGATGGGCTCCACAGACAGCTGGATTGAGGTGGGTCAGCACTGCTGTTACTGTTAAATCTTACAGTGGCGTTTGATAAAGTCGATCATGATCTTCTGACCCTTGCCAACATAGGAGTTTGTGGGGTAGTCTTGAAGTGGCTTACCTCATTTCTCCAAGGTCGGGGACAGAAAGTGGTGCTGGGGGACAGGATGTCACCTAGGTACCCCTTGGTATGTGGGGTTCCTCGGGGGCAATCCTCTCTCCAATGTTATTCAAAATCTATATGCATTCCCTTGCCCAACTGGTGTGGAGATTTGGGCTGGGGTGTCACCAGTATGCTGATGACATCCAGCTTTATCTGATGATAGGCGGTGGGTCAGATACCATCCCAGTAAATGTGGCTGTGGTGGGGTGACAGAAACAGAGCTGGCTGAGACTGAATCCTTCTAAGACAGAGGCTCTGTGGCAGGGGCAGGGAGATTCTGGTCTGGTTTTTGACTCCAAGCTCTTCATGGTATGCTCTTAAGAATGGCACCAACTGTTAAGAGTCTGGGTATGATTCTGGATTCCTACCTACCAATGGAGGCCCAGGTCACTAAGGTTGCCAGACTGGTGTTCTTCCAACTGTGCCAGATCAGGCAACTGGCCCCCTACCTGTCTCACCCCGATCTAGCCACAGTAATCCATGCAACAGTCACCTCCAGACTGGACAACTGTAACTTGCTGTTATGTGGGCCTACCCTTGAAGCTGACCTGGAAACTCCAACTGGTACAAAATGCAGCTGTGTGGGTCCTTATGGGGACTCCAGATACAGCACACATCCATCCCGTGCTGCGTGAGCTACACTGGCTTCCAGTGGAGTACTAGATCAGGTTCAAGGTCTCAGTGTTGACCCTCAAGGTCCTTAATAGTCTGGGACCTTCGTATCTTCAGACCACCTCTCCTGGTATACCCCCAGGAGAGCATTGCGCTAAGTAGGTCAAAATCTGTTGGTGGTCCCTGGCCTGACAGATATCCGGCTGTCCTCAACCAGAGCCAGGGCATTTTGGTGGAACTATCTGCTGAATAACATCTGTGCCCTGTGGAATTTGATGCCGTTCCGCAGGGACCGTAAGACTCCCACCCCTGGCCTCCCCATGAGGCCAGTGACATCATTAGAATTTTTAGTACCATCTGTTAGGCTACTTTCTGTGTTTTGTTGGTTTTAATTGGCTTTTAATTATGTAATATACATAGTACACCACCCTGATTCCTGTCCTTAGGGGGAGGGTGGTTTAAAATATAATTTAATAAATAAACAATAAATATAATTTAATAAACAAACAATAAATAAATCCTAGAGGCTGGCAAACCTAGAGTAACCGAACCAAAATAACCGTGAAACAATATATAAATCACACACAGAATAAGCCGTGTGACAGGCATGAATGCCAGGCGGATTTTAAGAGCACAATCACACTGGAACATCTGGCAAGTGTCCCGCACCCGTCGGCAACCCCTTTCGCTCCGCCGAAGAAGTGGAGTTAAAAAATACCAGGGAAAGTGCAGTATCAAATGGGTTTGTGATGGGCCGCAAATGGACTTCCCCGTGTGATCGCTCCAGTGTGCTCCCATTGCGTCAGTGATCCCTTGTTGAAGCGCACCGGAAACACGCGGCGAAGAAAAAACCCCGATTCACTTCCATTATGTCTGATCACGCAGTGGCGGGTCAAAGTACTACAGAGCAAATAGCATCGTTCCCCCCACACACGTTATCTGGCACGTGTGACCGCACTCCTAGAGTAGCTGCATGTTGCTACTGGCTTTTTTGTAACTCTTCTATGTAATTGGTCCTGTCTTTAAAAAAATATATATATATTATGCCTTCTTAAACAAGAAGAGTGAGAATCTTAGCCGTGAGCTATATAAAAGCAAATCCTGACCAATACAAATGAAGGCAGGTAAAATTTCCCATAAAACACAGGAAAAAATTGCATATCATTCATTTGTCTAGTTTATATTCCACAGCATTCTCAACAGTAATATAATTTCTTCTAGTCTGATCAGTTTTCATAATCCCTCAAAATAGTCTCTGAACTGTGCATATATGTGACTGATATATTTGACTAGACACAGACTGATATATTTGACTAGACACAGACACAAGATTATGAAGAAGTTGTTATGTGTGCGCATATTTGTGAGTGTGCAGCTTACTAGTGGGCTTTTATGTGCTTTTATGTTTCTGGTTTTTATTAGCTGGTTTTAATGGCTGTTAATTGTAATGATTTTTTTTTGCTTTGCTTTATGACTTCATCTTTTATTTTGTGAGTTGCTTTGAGCGGGTCTCTGAAGAGACAGTATATAAATGTTTTAAATAAATTAATAAATAAGGACCCACTATGTGCATCTGACTAAGCGGAATCTAATCTATGAAAGTTCATGCTAGCTGCAGTGCCATGTACAATATATTATGGTATTATTGGTATTATGGCACAAATTAATAGCTGCAGTGCCATGCCACATAGTGTCACACCCTTCTTATCCTATGGATTGAAAATAAGGCAATTCTGCTTAGAATGGTGTCATTTTCTTAGGCTGTATGTTGCCACATTTATTTTGCTGCAACAGACTCACACAGCTACCCCTCTGGAAAGGCTACCACCAGTTTCTAAAGCTTCCCCATCAAAAGGAAACCAAACCCAGAAAACATTGCCCTTGGAAAGACTTACCTTCTATACTTAACATAAAGAAATCTAATCATGACCATTTCATTGCTGAGAAACTATGTTTGCAATCATGTCTGCAGAAACACAAAGCCTAAGATTTGTTAGAGCAATGGATACTATATCTAGGGTTGCCACCCCCCCACCCCCCACCCCGTAGCCACCAGCACGGGATGTTCCCTCTAAGCTGTGGAGTCCTGTGAGCAAAAATTATACTTTGTGAGCTACTGGCATTAAAGTTGTGAGCAGATGATTTGGCTTCTGCATAAATTAGTTTGCACTGGAGCCATCCTTCTTGAGCTAAGACAAAAATGTGTGAGCCGGAGGCTAAAAAACTGCGAGCTAGCTCACACTAACTCAGCTTAGAGGGGTAGGGTTGCCAGATCCAGGTTGGGAATAGGGATGCCAGCCTGTGGGTGGGACCTGGGGATACCACAGAATTACAGCTCATCCCTATACTACAGAAATCAGATCCCTTGGAGAAAATGGGTGCTTTGGAAAGTGGACTCTGTGGCATTGTAGCCCGTTGAGGTCCCTGTCTTCCCCAGGCTCCATCTCCAGTCTCTCTTGGATCTGGCAGCCCTGCCCCTCCATTCCCTGCCACTGGCAGAGGGACCTGGCAATCTTAGCTGGAAGACTCCCAGAGTCTGGTGATGGAGACTGGGGAGGATGAACCTAAGTGGGGCACAATGACATAGAGTCCACCCTCCAGAGCATCCATTTTCTCCAGAAGAACTGGTCACTGTAGTTTGGAGATGAGCTGTAATTCCAGGGGATCCCCAGGTCCCCCTTGGAGGCTGGCATTCCTATTTATGGCCCCACAGTAGGAAATGGCTGCAGCCTTAATAATGTAAATGCTCTTCTTAGGAAGAAGTGAGGAAGGAATCTGTAGCAGATTCGTACCATGATTGTATTTTTTGCTTTAAATATATACACACTGCTGGATAAAAAAACAACATGTATTTACAAGACCAACGATTTTCTCAGTTTAACAAATCACAACAATGTAAACTGCAAGTCAATTTTGAGGGCAGAAGATGATGAAAATGTCCACCTTTACTCTTCAGTTATGAGTTTCAGACAGTTCATATCAAGTGGATCCAGCTTGTCACTGAGGCAGGAGTTGCAGATCCAGCAACCCGAAGTCCTCTATAGACATGACTGAGTGCTGCAAATGTCTGGAAGGGAGGGTCAAAGTATTTCCTTTTGGCCCCAAACAAGATAACTATCTTGTCTATAGGGAAATGATAATTTAAATAGTGATTTCAGTGTTGAGAGTGTTTCCTACACACAACCACCTTGTAATCCTGACAACAGCCTTGTAAGATGTGCTAATACTATGATCCCTGTTCTGCAGACAGAGGAGGGACTAAAGCAGATTGGCTTGCAAAGAGGCATTTTTCATGGCTGTCCAGAACTTCCTCCCTGCTGGGGAGTGTTTTATGGATCCACCATTCAGTTTAGAGCAGCTTCATTTCCTTGCCTGTGCAGAGTTCTTTCTTGGAGAGGCTGTGTGTTTGCAGGTTTTCTGTTTCATGCTTTGCCACAGCTAAGCTCTTTCAGAGAATGATTGTCTCCCTCTTGGGGTGCCAAAAGCCAGCCTCTGCACCCATTGTGTAATCCTGTCTGCCTTTCTTCAGATGCCAAAACACCTCCCTGTGTCTGCTCCACCCTTCCACCTGCCTTTTGGAGTTGCCAAATTCTGCCTCCACCCACTCAGTAAGAGAGAGATTTAATTGTTTATAAAACAGGGGCACTTTCCCCACTACTACGTGTTTTCCTCCCAGAACTCCTTTACTTATGGAAACTCTTTGACAGATGGAAATGTAACAGGTGCTGCTAGACCCAGCATGCAGAGGCAGTGGTGAGCAAATCTGCACCTGTTATTCTTCTGTCCATTATTCAGGTTGCATTCAGGGAGGGTCCAGAAGGCCCAAAGTAAGCAACCTGACCAGAATTTTATTCTAAAGCTGTTCAATAAGAGCTACCTAGGACTAGGTTCAGACATATGTGTTGGCAGAATTTGCAAAGGAATATGCAAAGGAAGTGGAGCACTGACTGTTCAGAGAAAAATAAGTGGGATTATTATAGAAGAGCAAATTGTTATAGAACATACAGAGAGAAAACGTTACTGTCTAGCCTAACTGCTGAAGAAGGAACAACAACAAGAAGGAAGCTCTGCAGGAACAAGAAGTCTCCAGAAGAGCCAATCAGGAGACAGCAAGGAAAGAATTTGAAAAACTGGGAAGTCCCTAATCTAGCTATGCTAACTACCAGTCCCTCAACTGTACCCCTGTAGGGTGATCTTCAGATCTTCTTCATAAGGCTGCACTATAGACCTTGCGTATTCCAAAAATATGAACTCATGGTTTATTTTAGCTGTAAGTTTGTGGAGACAGGCTCACAGTCACAATCACTGGTTTGCCTCAAGAAGTGCTGGTTTCATTATTTCCTCTCTAGTCAGGCACGTCTGTAATGTAGAAGTGTACAAGGAAGCAAGGAACAAGCCAGAATTAAGCAGGGAGGCTGATGTTTGCACATCACATGAAACCATAGTTTCAAACCAACTTTAGACTATGTTTTCTGATCTGTCAAGAGGGTCATGGGCGGCTGGGCCAGGGGAGAGGCCGTTTTTTCAGAGTCACCTTTGCCTCCCAGACTGCCCCTGACCATAACGAATAGGGTTGCCACTCTGGGTTAGGAAATACCTGGAGATTTGGGGGGGGGAGCCTGAGGAGGGTGGAGTTTGGGGTGGGGAAGGACCTCAGCAGGGAGTAATGCCATAGAGTCCACTTTCCAAAGCAGCTATTTCCTCAACGGGAACTGATCTTGACATTGATAAATTTGACTGGGAGTCTATTAGGAATGCTAAGTACCAGCTGTTATTATTTAATTAAGTCTTTTCTGTTATTCTATTTCGATTATATCATAGCTAGACAACTGAAATTTTGACTTTAAACTAAGATAAGCGAGTATAACAGCTGAAAGTGCCTTACCATGGATATGTTTGTAACCAATTATTGAAATCTGTATAATGCATTCTCTTGAAAGAAGCGACTCTAACATCATGTACCTATTATTATTATATTTGTTATATGTATATGTTATTTTTGAAAAAAGGGGAACTGATCTTGGTCATCTGTAGATCAATTTTAATAGCAGGAGATCTCCAGATGCCACCTGGAGGTTGGCAACCCTAACCATAGTCAGTAGGGTGGTCTGCATTTGAACAAGCACACTGGTCATAGTTAAATTCAACCCCTGTTTTGCATTATGCCTGAACTGAGACAATGTTTTGTTCATGGTTAGCCACGGTTTCCTTTGCATTGTGCATTCTTCCCATCTCTGTTACACCACCCCTTTCAAAAAGATAGCTCTCTTTTACAGACATGCTATGTGCAGGGTTCTAAACATTGTTTTTTAATATGTGGACTTCTTAGCACTCAGCGGGATTTAGATGCTTCTACAGGAAGGCCTGTCAGCCCTACAGGAAGCTAGGCTTCCTGTTTGCCGGCCATAGAGAATTCTGAGAAGCATTTTCCACTGCTTGGTGAAAATGCAGTGCACCTAACCCTCAGCACAATGCTCTTTGGTGGTGAGATTGATAATGCATTCGGCTGATGGGTCACTTCAATTATTTGTTGACTCACTTTCTCCCCTCTTTCTTTTCCCCTTCCTGCCCTTCTCAATTCTGTTTCCCATGTCAATCTAAGACGACATCAGCAGGATGTCAGAACACAGAGGTTTAAAGACCTTCCCTCATTATGTCAGAAAATTGTTCATTTTCCAATTTAGATTAATTACAATGACTATATTAAATAGCAGGGTTCCTTGGTTTGTATTTTCAGTAGGTCATAGAAGAAAGCATATTCCTGGCTGTTTTCATATGGATCTTTTGCTCTAGTTCAGTGTCAAAACTGGAGCAGGTTTTTTTGGAGCATCCACATGGCACCGTCCCCTAATTGTTCACTTTCAGGTTTTCCCCTTGTTCTGCTCTGATGTTTCCCAAACCTGGTTTTGGTATGATATTCTGCAAAAGATTGCAGTCAGAGCATGTTTGCACATCATGTGGATGGGAAGGCGTGCATTTTTACTGTTCTGTAGCTGAGGATGCACCCACCTGCCCATCCATCTCTATGTTCAACGTAGTAGCAGCTGCTGCTGTGGCTGCTGCTCATGCCCACCAGCCCCTTCTTTCACAGCACCAGCAGCTGCACCTGCCCACCTATCCCTCTGCTCACAATGGCAGCTGCTGCTCACACCTGCCCATCTGCCTGCTCCACTCAGGGCGAGGACTGCTCCTCACTTGGCTGGGGTAGCCCCAACAGGAGGCTGCCCACCAGGCCATCAGCCACTGGGACTTTTCCACCCCAGGCGTTGTGCCACCACAAGGCTTCTGGGAAAGCTTTTAAGAGAAAGGTAATAGCTAGGAGCTGCGGTGGCTCAAGTGGTTAAGACGCTAAACTGCAGGCTGTGGAAGGTCAGTAGTTCAGCGGTTCGAGACCCGAGTTGCCGCATGACAGAGTGAGCTCCGTCTCTAGTTCCAGCTCCTGCCAACCTAGCAGTTCGAAAGCAAGAAATTGCAAGTAGATAAATAGGTACCACTTCAGTGGGAAGGTAACAGCGTTCTGTGCGCCTTGGTGTTTAGTCATGCCAGCCACATGACCACGGAAACTTCTTCAGACAGCGCTGGCTCTTCGGCTTGGAAACGGAGATGAGCACCGCAACCCTAGAGTCGGACTTGACTGGCTTTCGAGCAAGGGAACCTTTACCTTTACCTTTAATAGCTACTACTGATTTTTTAAAGGCCCAAAAAAGGCCTCCAGAGTGTGTGTATGGAGGGAGGGAATGGGAGCCTCAGGGGACTGAGTCAAAGAAAGTGTGGGGAAATCTGCCTTGAGGGAGCTCTATGGCCACGCATGTGGAAGTGACCTTTACTTAGAATCCTGAGGCTGGGAGCACAGAGGAAGCTTGTTTTGAGCCGTTGATAACAGAATATAGGACAATTTTAAGCTATCAGTATTTTCTAGCATACCTTTAACTATGAGGATGCTCACCTTCTTAGTTCTTAGAACAGTGGAGGACAGGCTATTGCTAAGCAAATGAATGCAGCATAAGACAGGAGAAGGAGAAATGCCTTCCGCAATGTGTAATGTAGGTGTCATAAAGCATGCCTACATAATCTGTTAACAAATGTATAATCTATGTAGCTTCAAGAAAACCCCATCAAAAAACCTTGTCTGATACAGGTGTCTGAGTGCCCTCCCAGAAAACAGTAGACTCACAGTTTCCTATGCTGTCTTGATCCTTCTGATGTGCTTCAAGGACTGGATATGTTGAGGTCATAAGTATGTGTTCCAGGCACCTGAAAGCTTTCTTCTCAATTCCTGTAATATGTATCCCAAAGATGATGACTTGTTCCAATTGACAATGGACAATTCTTTCTCATTGGATTGTCCTAACTGGAGAGTAGACACTTTTCTCCATCTCACAGCAGCGAATTGCATATTTTTCTCCCCAAGTCCAGGTCCTTGAAGTTATCTTGTCTGCCTACAGAATGTTATCATCTTTGTCTTGTCCCTCAAATGTTTCTGTGTTTCTGAAGATTAGAACCTGTTTACATTCTTGAATGTATAAACAAGATAGATGGATACTTTCTCCCAGGGCTATTTTTGAGGAGGAACGCACAGGAACAGAGTTCTGGCTGGCTTCAGAATTGGCCACGGCCACTACAGCCAAAACCTCTGCGTGCGTGGCTACAGAGGGAAGGCCTGGAGAGCGACCCCCTGGCAACTCTGAGACGGGTGGGCCGGGGGAGGGGGGCTGGGAGGATTGGGGAGGCATTTAAATGCCTCCCCATGCCTTCCTTGGCCTGTCCAAGGGCCAGCTTGCCCAGGCTCCCTGCAGCCGTGGGGCACCCGGGCAAGCCAAGGGAAGGCAGTTTAAACTGCCTTCCCTTCCCTTCAAGGGGGGGGGGGCTTGCCCGGGCACCCCGTGGCTGCAGGGGGCCCGGGCAAGCCAAGGGAAGGGCTGAGTTGTGGCCTATTATGCTAATGAGCTGCACTGTCAGGTGTGTGGCCTAATATTCTAATGAGTTTCTGCTGTTGGGTGTGGCCTATTATGCTAATGAGGCCCTGCTGGGCTTTTTCTACAAAAAAGCCCTGCTTTCTCCCCTTTTAATCTTCATTTTTGAAACCCTTCATCTTACCTGAAAGAAACAACTTAAATAGAATTCCTGCTCTGAGTGATAATCGAAAATCTCATGAAACCTGAGCCACTTCCCTGGCTGCTTGTTAGTGTTAGCTGGTCTCTTGAAGGCAGGAGAGACAGCTCAGGAAGCAGAGACTCAGGAGTGCACATGTCTCACCCATGGGGTTTCTCTAAAACTGTCCAGCCACTCCATATGGGGTTCTTAGCTTGAAGAAAAAAGGGTGCCATGTGGTGGAGGCAACTGTAAGCCAGAATTTAAGAATAGTAGCTAGGCAAAATCTGAGCTTGGGTTACAATGGCACCAGTTCTCCACACACACACACACTGGCTAGTGTTATAGAACTAACCTTAGTTTTGTTTGTTTGCAGTTTCAGATAGTTGTTTCATGTCTAGCATCTGTGGAGGATATCTCCACCCTTAGAAACTGTTAATGAAGTTTCCTGAATAGTTTATGTCATACCTTGGTTAATGTCATCACTTGTCATATCTTGGTTTATTTATTTATTTATTTATTTATTTATTTATTTATCATCACTTGTCATACCTTGGTTAATGTCATCACTAGTCATACCTTGGTTAATGTCATCACTTGATTGGTTGGTGGCCACTGGTGCTTTTCTTTATTTTCTCTGTTTTTTAACAATATATTTTATGCGAGCTATTTTGGAAACATGATTCCCGCATCAAAATCAGAAAACAAAGGCTGCAATCCTACTCTTTCCTGGGAGTAAGCCCCACTGAGTAAAATGGGACTCTCTCCTGAGTAGACTTGTCCCAAATAATCTGAACACATGGAGCTGGACCCTTTGCAGCAGATTACTGCAAAGTGTTGAGCACCAGATGTTTCAAAAGGAAGCACAGGAAAATGGATGGGAACAAGTAAGCTCTTCAAATGGCAACTTTCTACAACTGTATTCAATTTTGGATCATGCCATTATTTAATTTTATTCCACTTTCCGATAAATTTTATTTTCAAATTTCATTTTCATATTGTTTCCATTATCTGTCCCTAGAGATGAAACCAAGACGAGTAGTTTCAAAATATTAACAGACAGAAATATATTAAAAGAATACAGAAGATGGTCTAAGATCCAAGGTCAGAGAAAGGAGTCCTGAATCAAAGTCCAGTAAAATGTAATTGAAATATTCCCATTGATTTAAATGGGCATTAATTAGATCTAGTCTTAAAATGCTGTAAAAATATTAATTACCACAGAATATTAGATTAAATTAATGATCAATATCTATGTCTTCTAGAACAGGGTAGACAGCTTCTTACTTGTTCTTTCTTTTCTTTTTATTTTGGTGGGAAGATATGTTTATTTCCAGACCAGGACTTGGAGCCTAAACATGTATCATAAGCTAAATTTAAAAATGATGTCATTAGGAAATGACACTGTAATTTTTAATGACCCCCTACTTTAAATACTTAACGTTAGAACAGCTAAAGCTGTGATGAGTTGTAGCAATAAATATTGACAGGTCAGTTCCACATAGGATGAGGAACCATCAAGCAGTCTACACTGCAGACAAAAGTACTTGTGCAGTGGATCACGGTGTTACCTGCATTGTGTCTAGTGATATTATAAGAGGAATCTCCTGAGCACACTTGTTCCTGCCTCAGAAGGTATAATCTGTTCGAATAGTCAATGCCTGATATATAAAGAAGAAAAGAAGACTCTGAAGGAGGCAGCAAAAAGACAATTAGGATAGTGAGATCAGCACCTTCTCTCCTTTTAAGTGTCATTCTTTGTCTCCAGATTGCTACTCTTAGGGCAATGTCCTGCTTCTTCTGGGAAGTTCCACACTCAGTCTTGCCCTCTCTCAGCTAGAGATGTAGTTAGAACCCTATCTCGTCTCCTCTTTATTATCAAGTAAGTTCCCAAATAAACCTTTATCTATACTTTAATCAGATTGTGCACCGTTGCTGTGTTAATTACTCTGCCAACACAATCTTGCTCTCTTCCTTGCCCTCCCAAGTGGGGCCTGTAGAAACATCAAGTATAAATATAACCAAATTCTCCTGTGTCCAGGAGCACAATGTTTGATATCCTATGTAACATCAGCCTAGAAAAACCTGCTACTCTATGGATGACTAGGCAAATTGGCCCATTTCTCTCAGGTTCTATTTGATTTGATTTATTTGACTTATATCCCACCCTCCCCCATAAGCAGGCTCAGGGTGGGTTACAGAATTTCAATCAACAACATAAGAACAATAAAACATTAGGGTTTAAGTAGAACAAACAGATTAAACAAAATTGACATTAAAAGATAACGTTTCAGCCCAGTCAAATAGATGGCAACTAGTCAAGGCAGATTCATAGTGCATCCTGCGGTGATGCTCTGTTGGTCTTTGTGAGCAGGGCAAATTGTAATGAGTGCTGCAAGCACTGCAGCAGTGTGAGCAGTGTGAGCAGGGGAGGCTGAGATGGTTGGACGACCGCTGCCTCAAACAAAAGCCTGGGAGAACAGCTCCATTTTACAGGCTCTGCAGAATTGTAATAAATCCCACAGGGACCTGATTTCAACTGGGAACATATTCCACCGGGCCGGGACCAGGGCAGAGAAAGCCCTTGCCCTGGTCGAGGCTAAGCAAATGTCTTTCAGGCCAGGGACTACCAGGAGATGTTGCTCCACAGAACGTAAAGCTCTCTGGGGCACATACAGGGAGAGATTATCCTTTAGGTATGTTGGTCACTGGCCGCATAGGGCTTTGAAGGCAGAGTGTAGATATGGAGTAAAGCAGAACACACGCTGTTTAAAGAATAAAGCCAATTTATTAAGAAGAGAACAAACTTTGTAAGAAAGGGGAGAGAGATAGGCTGCGGTCACACATGCCAGTTGGAGTAGAGGGGAAGCAAGGCTATTTCCTCCGGAAGTTGCAACTTCACACATCCCTCTGTGCTGCGGGCTCAGCCTGTCACTGTGTGATCAGACGCCACTGCAGGTGAGTCTTTTTGTTGTCTCCGGAAGTAGTCTCCTGAAATTTTTCCTGCACAAAAATTGCTGCATGGCAGAAAGAAGGCTTTAGAGTGAACCTCTTTATGCAGCATTGTACCAAAGTTAGTCCATTATCTAGGGTAGCATACTTTGCCCATTTATATGCAGTTAAATGTGCCAAAATTCCTATTCAGGTCTGGAAAACAGAATCTACCAAAAGGTGAACAAAGACTCTGTTCTATGATTCATTCGCCCCTGTTGTAGCAAAGCCAGTTTTTGCTCTGTGTCTACTGTTATCTTGAGAATGCTGGCATTAGAATGAACTGCTTTACATTATTTATCTGTTGCAATAAAACAGACTTCCTCTCCAAAACCCCTTGAATTTCACCCCCCCACACACACACACACTAATGTTCTTTTCATGGAGCACTTTTCTTGCAAGAAATGAAATAATTTGAAACACCTTGGAAACTCATTCATCTCCTGTCTGGCAGGAAAATACACGGGGAACATTTCTGCTCTCTGCTATTCTTATAAACGGCTGATGGGTCAGCACGTTACGAAGAGGAAACCCTCTCCTGATTTGGCCAGGGCTTCCAGAGGACATCTGCAAATCATTGGGCAAATCAGGAAAGTACAAATTCACAACAGTTAGACTCTCTCAAGCTGTATTTGATATTTCCTGTTTTTAAGGTTACCTTGGTATCTGACACATAGGCTGTTAAACAGCTGCAGCATGTGATTTTGATCAGCCGCTTCTTTGATCAATTATCTTGTCATGATTAAACAATTTTGGGATAACAGTGTCAAAGGGGGCATAACCCTTCTCTCTCTTTTTTGAACAAATATGCATCTTTAAGAAACATTGCCTCGTGCTTTCTATGAAGTATAAGCCACTGGATATCGACAGTTAAATCTGGGCACTTGCCTGTGATCAGATTTCTTTATCTAGGGATATTCTTATCCCCCAGCAGGGCCCCTTCCTCTCAATTAGACTAAATCTTATTAAGGCAATTCTTAGCATTAGGTTGGTCTGAGCTTGAGAAATTGTCAGTGATGAATGGGAAGGGAGCAGTTTTGAGTGAACTGAGGTTGCTTCCCCCACCCTGCCTCTGGCTCATGTAATCTCTCTCTATCTCTCCCCCACCCTCACCCCCAACCCCACATATATATGAAGCAAAGAGTGGAACAAATAAAATGAGTTGTGCTCCATAGTTCATGTCTTCTGGGGGCAGTTAAGTATGTATTGTGCTTTAATGGGTATGACAATTCCTCTGTGCTGAAAAGGCAAGCAAAAAGTACAGAGGAGCATAAGAAAACATCTGCAAGATTTGTTTGGTTATTTACAAAAATATATACCCCACCTTTCTGCCCCATCAGTGCTGTCATGGCAGGTAACAGGTAAAACAAGCATTATAGAGATGTATCATCAAAAGCATAGATTGAATCTAAGGCCCATCTAGTCCAGCCTCCTGTTTCCCATAATAGCTGGCCTGGGGCATCCACAACTGGGACACAATAGCCCTCTCCTACTGTTGCCCCTCATTGATTGACCTTTAGTGGCAGGCTATTTCTCCAGATGTGGGTTGCCATTAGCAAGCACCACTGATGGACCTCTCCTCCATGAATTGGTCTAATACTCTTTTAAAGCCATCTAAACACATGCTCTCCTGCCAACCTAGCAGTTCGAAAGCAAGAAATTGCAAGTAGATAAATAGGTACCACTTCGGTGGGAAGGTAAGAGCGTTCTGTGCGCCTTGGTGTTTAGTCATGCCGGCCACATGACCACGGAAACGTCTTCGGACAGCGCTGGCTCTTCGGCTTTGAAATGGAGATGAGCACCGCAACCCTAGAGTCGGATTCGACTGGCTTTCGAGCAAGGGAACCTTTACCTTTACCTAAACACATGCTCATTTCACATTCCATAAACTGCAGGCGGAAATATTTCCCTTCATGTGTTTTGAATCATTCTACAATACCCTCTAACTATTTAATAGTGCAGTGCCTATTTTTAACAATGTATCAGCATATATCTAATACTTCCCAACTATGTTTATTGAGCTGGTAGATATTTATATTAGCTTTTAAAATGATTTGATCCTGGATCTAACCCCTGGTTCTAATACAGACTGAGATTTTTGCAAGTGATACGCTTTTCACAATAATTGTGCAATTGGTACTCATTTCATTTCAAGGGGACGAGGCAGCTTTCAAGGTAGAGCATTTTTTGCAGGACTTCTGGGGGGGGGAATTGTTTTTTGCTTCTTCTTGTGAAAATTAAATATTCATCAGTGCCATCAGCCCAATCACTTCATTAAAAAAGACTCCTCCTGCTGGAATAAGATTCCTTCTGCCACAACTAGGCTCTTTGCTTAATGTTTCCTTCAACCCCAAATGCTAACTGATAGATTTGCAGTTCTCTAATTCTCCTTCTATATACATGCAGGGATACATCCACAAGAATACTTATTTATGAGATAGTAATTTGGTGTTTGGGCTTTGCAAGACAGCAGAACCAGAATTCTTCACTTATTCAGAACTAGAAATAAGGCCCGTTGTGGAAATAAATACAACGGGATCTAGAAAGAGGCTCTGGGAGAGTGCTCTGGCTTTGGGCAAACAGTGTCAGTCTGCTTTTAAAACATGAACCTGGGACCTGCACACCACCAGAATACAGCAGGTTCCATATGTAACTGACATTCCAACTGCCTTGCGGGGGGGGGAGTTTGAGGTGTGGAATGGAGTGAAGTCCAATCAGCTTCCATATGCAAAAGACCAGGTTGTCGCAGCAGTTGTGGTGTGGGCGGGACCTGGGCTTTGCCTTCTGATTGGTGGCGATATATGCTGAGGAGCAGTGCCATCAGCCATACACTAAGGGAGTGCATTTTAGAATTAGAACTTTGGCACCCACTATTCAATTATATATAAGGAGAGATGGTGCTAAAAATGCATACCTAACTACCAAAAGTATAATATCTTGCCAAATACTGAAAAGTTGAGAGGTGATACATTGTGATGTACTACATTAATTGATCATTGCAGTTCATTTTTTAAAAAGCTTAAACAGTATATAATAATTGAGCATTGTATCAACATAAGCATTTAGGATACTGAGGTTAAGTTAGTTACATTAATTATAGACACTGTTACTGAACAAGTAAATGCTGTCATGAATAGTTGCCCTAAAGATAATCCAAGCTACAAATGTTGGCCATAAATCTGTACCCTTAAACGTTATGAGATTATTCAGCATTTAGATTTGGTCCATTACAGAGTTTTCTTGTACCATAGCATCAGGCACCGGTAAATACATTTTCCATTCTTTTGGAATGTACATTTGGTTTTGTTTTTCATTTCCTTCCTTCTTTTTTCATCTAAAGAGAAACAGCACCACAAACAATATTGGTCATACAGTTGGATCTCGTTGCTCATGAAATTATAACAGTTGTAAGAGGTACATGGACTACACACTTTAGCAAAATAGATGTGTTCCATAATTGTGTCTACCATAGCCAGTGGAAAACCCTCACACTCACATTTCCTTTAATCTAAACCATTTGTTGTAGAAACTCTTCAAGATTTTACTGGATATGATTTCCTGGGTAACTCTGAAATCTTAAACAGTGTAGACACAGTGATGACCCTCTAGTAAGGAGGTTAAAAACAGAGGTTAGTGAAAAGCTTAACTACACATTTTCTTTTTCTGTCTTTCTGATTTTGATCCCAGTAAAGTTAGTTGTACTTGTCCCACTGAAATCACTGGGATGAGATAAATACCATCAACTCACACTCCTTTTATTGCATGCTCATGGGGTTTGATCCAGCCAGCTTTTTCACTCAATCTCATTTAATTCCCTTCCTTACTACACCCCCCTATCCCACTTGGCTTTTGTCCATGCAGTTATCATGAACCTTAGGATAGTTTTCAGCAGGGGTCATTTCGTAGAAAAAGAGGTGCAGGAGCTCATTAGCATAAATCATCAGCATAACTTATTTGCATATGTCACACCCCCTGACATCACCGGAACTGTGTCAGAAGGCAACACCCACCGCTCAGGCGCAACTGGACTGTTTTGGATTGCTAGCTATTGGGGGGGATGGGGGACGTGCAGATCTGTCCTCGCAGAGGAGGGAGAGCTTGTACCTGAATAAAACTTGGTCTTAAAAGTGCCACTGGACTGTTTTGGACTGGGGGGCTGGGGGGGGGTGTTCTGCAGCTTACCTGGCTGCTTCTTGCTCTGACTGAGGGCTGCTGGGAGCAGGGGGTGGGGCTTGTTGCATGTGCCCGCCCCCTGGGCTCTTTACTGCCGGAGCTCCGCTCCTGTGCGCTCCTGCAGGAAATGACCCCTGGTTTTCAGGGTGGTCAAAAGGAACTCCTTCCTTCCTTTTTCACTAGCGGAATTCAACCAACCAGTGATGTAGATTTGATATCTCATTGGCAAAGGTTTCAGTGTTCGGATCCTTCCAGTGTTTAAACAGACACCATCACAAGAGTAGTTTCCCATGTTACTAATTTAGTTACAGAAGTGCTTCCAAAAGTGAAAGTTTATACAAGTGGCAGTGTGATCCTATGCAGAATCACTCCAGTCCAAGCCCATTGATTCCAGCATGTTTAGAGTGGAGTAACTGTATAGCATTGCACTGAATATCACCCTATTTATTTCTAAAACCACCATCAATAAGGATGTTTAGAAACGACATACACGAAAAAGATGTGGGGCTGCTGAGCCATTTTGGGGTTTCATTGGGTCCAAAGCTTTATCCTGTTATATACTTCACATCTTTTCCCCTTCCAGATTTAGATTCAGGAGTAAATTGTTGGAATAATCCCATGGTCTAACATTTTAACTTGGGGAAGATAGCTCTCAATTCTTATTCCCTGTATGAAAGAGTATAGAAATCTCCAACATTATGGTTGACAAGCTAATTGATGGACATAAATTAATACCTACAATTATATCATCAGGCAATACCTGCCCCCCATTGATTCTAAGATAACAATGTAAAACTAGACATGAATATAGAGCTTGGATAGATACAACAGTTACTTTAAAGACAAATAGCTGTGAAGATGTAATAAGGTACGTGACGTCTTGAGAGAGTATTGCTATCTTTTCTGCTACAGTGATTTCCCTTAACAGAAAAGCATCTCAAACAAAAGTTAAACTCAGCAGTTTCAGCCTTCATAAAACGGACTGAGCAATAGCTCTTTTATTGAAATTCTAATGAAATGTACAGTGTTAGAATGTCTTCTCACTCCTGCTGGATCCATTTTAAATAGGGTTGGGTTTTATATTATCTACATGATACCAAAACCTATGACCACAGATTAATGAGCAGGCTGAAAGTCTGTCACAGCCTGATGGGATAAAGCTAATCTAAATCGACTACATGCCAGGATTTTATGACATCGAGTTATTCAAAAAGTACAATAATGAAGTAGAGATTGAATCAAGGGAGCACATTCCAAGCTGCGGGGCTGTTGCAGAGCTTAACACCTTAGGTGGTGGTTCTGAACACTGAATCCAGTTCAATACCACAAGAAACACCCTCCAAAGTCTCTCCCATTTCAGGAGAGAGCACATCACCTGTGGCAAGTATAAAACAGAAGTTCCTTGTTTCATTGAGTGATGCTAATTATAGGTAAGGGCTTTATAAACATTCCTTTCTGTTCTCTAGAAACGTACGACGTACAGTAAAACAGTGGCATAATGAAGTCCTAAATAAACAGGAGTAACTCTAGACACCTAAATGAACACAAATAAGAAAAATAAGTTGGTGCTTGTTCAAGGTCATTTGTCATACAAAGTGTCACTTTCCTACTTTGCAGACAATGTTATTAAAGATTGCCCTTCCTCCATCTGTGCTTTGGAAAAGACCAGACATCAGTTTGAGCCATCTCAATTATAATTCAGGGTTTGAATTTATGTAACCTGAAGAACTGTGCGAATGGATGTGCAGATAAAAGAGCTGATGAAATGCTGATCCATACACAATGTCATACACAATGCCTTTTCCAGTGCCAATCTATGCAGGATATCTTACCCTATATGTCAGGTGGGTCACTCATATGCAATACTCGCCTATCTGTGTTGCATCTATTTGGGCCAAGGATCAATGGTGCGCAAAGATTGTGGGTGTATGGACCATATATGGTGTTAGATCGCGCTAGTGATCTAACAACAGCAAGTGATTCAGCTTTATTGAAGTAACGAACAAGCACTCAAACGCATTAGAAACCAGAACAAGAAACTGTGGGAGCTATGCTCCTTTTAAACATAACCGGGCTAATGTAGCCACACCTATTTACAAATAACAACCAATGAGATTGCTTAGCTAAGGACCAATGGGAGTCTTTCCCTCCCAGGGAATAGTACTGTTCTGATTGGTCGCTGTTACAAAGCGACCAATAGGAAGTTCAGTCAGAGGAGCCCTAGCTTGGCTCGAAGCTTAACATGGGAGTCTAATGAGGTGATTCATGTGAGGATTCCAATACATTACATATGGTATCAGGGGTTTCAAGCCAGACACTTGTATCCAGTTTACTCTCTCTGCTAGAATGGTAGATTGTCAGAAGAGTGGTCTACTGAAGGAAATGCTCTGCTGAAGGTCAGTATCACAAACACAGGTGACCAGCAAGAGATATTGCCGCTGCCACTAAGGAAAAGGAAACTAGAGATGTGAATTTTTGTTCAATGTATTCAATCAGACTTGAGCCAATCACCAGTCTGTTCAGTTCAATAACAAACAGCTCAAACACCTGACAAACAGGTTTGTATTGGATTTTCCCCAAAACTGTGCATTTGTTAAAACACTGCTTTTACCAACAGGTCAGCAGCCATTAATGTTGCTAAACACCAAACAGTAGGATCTTTAAAAGCATGTTTATTTATGACTGATTTTATATGAATGGTGACTGACTTAACTGGCCATGGCTACTTCCACAGGGGGAATGAGTCTTCGTTTAGCTGCCTTGGCCACTGCAAATATCTTTGCCTTGGAGTATTTGCATAGCAGTTTCCCCTGCACTTTTCTTGCCTCAACCTTCCATAGCTGCCTCATTCCCTCAACCACTGGAAGGCTTTTTTCATACTTAAAAAAATGGTAAAATGCAGCTGTGAAATAACATTCTAATGATTCACTGCCGTGACCTCCTAGGTGTTCTGAATCCTCAGCTTTCATTTTAAAATGTAAAGTAATATAGTCTCTAGACCTTCATTTCAGTGAGAAGGGCTAGAGACTGATCTTTTTTTCTTCTAAAATGAAAACCAGGAATTCAGAGAATGTAATTTCCTCTGCTGAACATGTTCAACATGAAGATTGCATCCGTAGTCTTGACAGCTGTACATAGAGTAAGACCTTTTGAAGTGTGAGGTAGGTTGTTTGTATACCTGAGTAAGGACTTTTCAGTAGGGGTGGATGCAGCCAGCATCTAACTGAGCACAGCAATACTTTCATATTCATATAAAAGGTACAATCCAGAAGGCCCTGCTATGGTTGTGCAACAGCAAAGCATCTGCAGATAATAGTTGAGCACTGTTGGCCACCCACTTGGCATGTATTCATGTGTTGCAAGTGTCCCATCTGAAGGTTATATCATTGTACCAATAACGTCCTCCCTTGCCATCAATACTGTACAAATGCTGATTTGAAATTGGGGTGTGTGTGTGTGTGGGGGGGGGGTCTGTCATGATCTGGGCTGTGCCACCAGAGGCCTACTAGGCCCAGGGAGCCTGGCTAGCAGTAGGTGAGGCTGGGCCTACAACTCCCAGAAGCCCCTGAGAGGTTTTGGAGCCAAAATTGACCAAAAGAAGAGGGCTTGGATTAAAAGATCTGGAGCAGCAGGAAAAGCTGTTCTTCCCAGAGGGCAGAGCCAGAAGGAAGGCTGCTGCAGGAAGAAACCCTCATCCTGAGGGAAGGGTGAGTAGAGTAGTCCATTGCAGATAGTGAGCTAGGGACAGCATATTTGGACACGTAAGGGCATTTGATTTCTTTTCTTTTCACCCACTTACTGTTATTCTGCACCTTGTTGTTTGACCTCCTATAAAAGAAACCTTTTATTTGTTGTACTCTGCCTGGTCCTCATGCCTATTATTCGGCAAAAAAGCAAAAAGGGAGGCCAAAAGGGAGGTCTGAAGGTCTTGGGAGGGTGGGTGCTCTGGGCCTTCTCAAGGGATACTAAATCCAGAGTGGATCAACCAAATGCATTCACAACTTTGGTGATTGTTTAAATGGCCTGCAAAAGGGGATGACATTGTTCGCTTGTTCAAAATGAGGGCTGCTATAATATTTCCGAGTTGTGCTCTGGCTCTGTATGTTGGATAACTAGCAGTCCACTTTTTCAATGTATACACATTCCTGTAGCTAGATCACCAAATTATCTTGCTCAGGTTATTATAAAAATAGACAATCACAGGGAAACAACCATGATCCAAACTTGTGATTCAAGGAAAAGCATTGAAAATAATGTGCCAGATTTTAGCTCATGGACCTTTTGGCTATGAAATGGGTCTTCAAAAGGTGAAGAATTTCATGAAAATTCCACTTCTAACTGGGAAAGAGCTCCATTGCCACAAGCCTTTGCAAAAAGCAAATATCTTCTGCATAACTAGAATTATCTTTTGATTCTTGAGCTGACTAAACTCCTGGACTCTGTCCACCAGGACCTGAAAACCAATTGAAACTGACCTGAGCTTGTACTTAATCACTGACCTTGCCTTTGGCTGTATCCACATTACGCTATCGTCAGACTACAACTATAATTCACAATTGGATTACCCTGGGTGGGCAAGCTAATCCACTTGCAAATGATCGCTATAATGTAACAATAGCACAACATTCAATATGTATGGGTGTGGCATTTGTCAGGAGTCCTGATTTTTGAAAATAATACCTGGCCTGGCTTTCTACTTTCAATGACAAGATGCATTTTTCATGTCTGTGAAATGGAATTTATAGATATTTTTTGTATAAATGGAAGTATCTGAGTCAGAATATGAGCTTTCGTTCTTGAGCAGTGAGAATTCACCTGACATGCAGATGCAGTACATCTATTAAACTTGCTAGTCAAAAAGCTGTTTGAAAATATATCTTGGCAGGGTTAAAATAGCATCCATAACTAAGTGAATGAATCATAGTGATGTCTTTAGTTTTACATCTGCATGTTTAACAAGGATACGTGTGATCAGGTAGACTAGAACAGGGGTTCCCAACCTTTTTGATATAGTGAACCACAAGTCCAAATGTGCTTGGTGCAGTAACTCATCCAGGTCAGGCACCCTAGGCAAACCATGACCTTGGTGCCCATTTAGTCCGGCATTTCATTTTCTATAGTGACCAACCAGATGTTTTCCAGAAACCAACAAACATCTTATCCTGCTATGAACCCCGAGCAAGTGACATTCTGAAGTACACATTATCTGCATATGGAGGTTACAGTCCAGCCTTTAGCCACCCTCTTCTTCTCCATTTCTCTTAGTGTTGTACAACTATGGTGCAAGCTGTGAAAGCACCCCTAGTTTCCATCTGAAATCAGAAGACAGACCTTTTACCGTTACCATTTACAACCACGCATGAAAGGGTAGATGCTCGTCAACAGCTGCTTGCTCAAACTGCTTAATGCGATGCATTATACTACCTTTAACTGCCTTCAGAGTACACTTTCATCAGTGTCTGTGTTGCAGTAAGAGGTAAGATTTAACCCAGACAGTCCTGATTGTATGAGTAGGGAAATTAAGAGGTCTACATTACAGCAACCAAGTCCATCAATAAACATGTCAGAAGAAGGCATTTGAACAAAGAGCAAGTGCAGACTTCACATGACACCTCCTCCTGAGGTCAACTCCCTTAGAGCAGTGACCCCTCTGTGTTGTCTCTGCCAGCTGAGCCAGAGTGGAATTTGAAGAGGCACGCAGGGGTGGCCGTGGTTAGGAGACATGGGAAGATGGCTGATGGTGGTAAAGGGGTTGGCAACAAGGAGCTCATTGTAGTACCTCTCCCATGCCACGGGCATTGAGGTACTGCAGCAGGCTGAACAAGAGGCTGGGCTGTTGAAATAGCAGCACCAAGTCGGAGCCCATGTATGCACACGCCTCTTCCTCTCCTCCTCTCTTTTCTCCATGTCCTGCTGAGCAGCTCCCATGCTCTCTCCAGCTGGTTTTTCCTTCTTTCTTGAAAGTACTAGGTGCTGGATGTCCCCCCCCCCTCATTATTGTCACAAGGGTGTGTGTGAGAATGTGACAAGGAGGAAGAAGCGGGAAGGAGAGTGATGCCAAGGGTAGTGATGGCCTTTAGAGAGGACGGGTGTGCGACCCACTTTCAGAGGCTTTGTATCCCACTTCTGGGTTCTGACCCTCACTGGTCTAGAATATTTAACTTATGAGATTTACTAAATCAGCTGTGCAGGTGGTTCTTTAAACAGGTTCTCAGTCTGAAAGATGGTTATTCACTATTTGTATGGCACCTGCAAATTAGAGAAAGTCAAAATAGAAAGTGAAAAAAAATTCAACATAAACACGTTGAGCCTCACAATTAAAAAAGGCTTCTGATAGCGATTTGTGTTCTTCCAGACGTATATTTGTTCTGCGCTTGATGTTCAGCCTGGGGATTATTCTTCATTTCTAAGGGACCTTTACCCAGGTGCAATGGATCGTTTCAATTATGGTGATCACAGAGAAAACAAACTCCAGTTGTTTCATCTTATTGAACTTGTCTTTGAGTCATTTGGGGGGAAATCACTCCATCATCATCTAAAACCCTTCGTGTTTTACTCCAAGCACTTGTCAGGAAAGAAAACAAAAGAGGTTATCATTTTTTGCTTCTTTCAAAACCAATAAATCTTACACTATGGTTGCTCTATTATTTCTGAAGAATCATTTAAATTAATTGTTGTCCTAAGATGTACTGGATTTCATGGCTTGGGTTTTCAATCACTAGCTTCATACCAGTTAAATGTTATTAGGTGGCATATTTCAATTAATTAAATTGTTTACAATGAATAAATGTGCACAATTCAGATAAAGGCATGCCTAAATCTCACTGATTTCAGTGGATTTTACCTTCATGTAAGAGGCATTGGGAGTAAGCCTAATCAGGTCTACTCAGAAGGTAGTCCCATGTTACTCAGGGGGGCATTTCCAGGAAAATGTCCTTAAGACAAATGCAAATTTCTTTTAATCCAATGGGATTTACACCTAGATTGCTCCTCTACTTCAAAAAGATGCACATTTAATTTGGGCAAAGTGATTGTGGCAACTACACTATTGACAGTGAATTAATTATAAAAACCATAGTAATGTAGTGTATATTGCATACTTTACAGGAGAAAATATGGAACTAAAGTTAGTCCTTAGGATTCACTGTAGAGGGCGCTGTTGATATTATCTAGACTATTGATTATGAACTTTAGAGAAAAGTCTGCTGTAAGCAAGAAAAAAGGCAGAACTGTAACACTTGTTTTCTTCCAGATTTGAGGTTATTTCAAAATGGAAACATTTAAGAGTGCTTTTTTCCTTAGCTTATTCTTTTGTTACAGATGCTGAAAAATGTATTCACCAATGAAAGGGATTTTTTTTTAATCTGTTTGAGTAGCTTCCTTCATAGCAGTCTGATGCCAGAGTGTGTGTGTGTGTGTGTGTGTGAAAAGATCTAAACTTTCTAACCCACACAGTTTTACTTTGGCGAGTTCCCATTTTTTGGTTCAGTCATTTGCCTTGCATAACATCCTTTCTTAGAGGGTTGTTGTACTTTTTTGCGGTTCTGCAGCTGTAACAGGATCCTGGTGGTAAGGACAGATTAAGAAAATAAGAAAATCTCAATCAGATCTCTTTGCCAGGAAAAGCATTACCTGCTATGCATCCGTCCCACAGGTGGCCATATGTAAAGGAGGACAGAAGTCCTTTGAAGCCCTGTATCGAAGATGGAATCTGGACAGGACAGCATTTTCATACTGCGTGTTATCAGCCCGAATTCTATCTTCTGCAACTCCTTCAGGTTAAAGCTCTTCAGAATTTGGGAAGTGTGTGTGTGTTAGTGCAGCAGTGGATACCCAGTAACTGCTGTCATGATATGGCTTCTTTTCTTTTGCACCAGGTGTGTTCACCTCCAGCAAGCTACATTCGGAGCCAGCTGTCCACCATGCTTCTGTGGTGATCTTTGATAGCTGCCTGTTGTCCTGCAAGAGCATCAGAAGCATCCATGTACAATGCATTTCTGTGTAAAGATCTGCTTCAAACTGGGTTTTTTTAAATCAGGATTTTTTCCTGAGACCGTAGGTTGAATGCACAAGGAAAAAAGGAACATGTGCAATTCCTCTTGCACAAGCAATAGTGAAAGAGCTAAAGCAACGCAGTGTTTGAATATAATAACAAAATAACAATGTGCATATGGAACAATGGAATGTACAATAGATTGTGTGCATGATTTGATTTAATCTGATTATGAAATTGTCTCAGAAGAAATACCTAATGGTATGGCTTGTAGTACTAATGGAAAGGATAGCGGGGGTACAAATGCTTTCACTAGCAGACAGTGAGCGGCAATTCTATTTGTTTATTTAACACGTTTTTATCCCACCTTTCCACCTAGTTAGTGCCTGCGAGGTGGTAAACAACTAAAAACATTAGGAACCCACTTTAGAAATTATACACACAGAGACACATGTGTATACATAAGTATACTCACATATAAAACAAACTTGTTCTGCTTGTACATGCAGAACTCTTCCATGAGATCCATCTAGGGTTGCCGGGTCCCCCCTGGCCACCAGCAAGGGATGGGAGTGGGTCAGGTTGCCAGATTCAGGTTGGGAAACTCCTGGAGATCTGGGGATGGAGGCTGGGGAGGACAGGGACCTCAGTGGGGTACAGTGCCATAGACTCCACCCTCCAGAGCATCCGTTTTCTTCAGGGGAATTGATCTCTGCAGTCTGGAAATGAGCTGTAATTCTGAGGGATCCCCAGCTCCCACCTGGAGGCTGGCATCCCTAGATCCAACCCAATGTTATTACAAAGTGTTTATGCTTCCAGATCATCATAAAAATGCAGAGAGGTTTTAAGAAAAAAAATTAATAAACATTTTTGAAAAGTACCAGCTATTCCAAATCAATACGCTGTATGTGGAATAAAGGAATTCACAATAACACATTGTGGAAATTCAAAAAGAAGAAACAATGATTAATTCATCTGCCAACAGAATACAATGGAGAACTGGTTTTCCAGCTGTTTGTGCACCAGATTGTAATTTTACGTGCCCTGACACTGACCTGTTGCAGAATCAGTTTGAGAAGAGGCACTTGCAAGAGTCTGTTAGTGGGACTTTATGCCTTATATATAACAGCAATATTCTACCTGGGTGGCTGCAAGAAGGATTCTTAATCCTTTTTAAACCCTCAGCTGCATGACTGGGACACAGCAGTCTCATGTGCTGCCTGCCAGTACAGAGACATCTAAAGGGCTGATGAAGCATGATTTTGGGGTATGATTAACAGATGCGTCCTAACAAAGGCAAAATTCCACATGGCCATCTTATTCACACTACTTGGGTAGGATACACTGGCAAAATGGACTATTCATTTGTGTATAAGAAAAGGAAAGGGCACAATCTTTTTTTTTAATGCCATCAATGCATATTGTTGCTGCTTGAATGTTGAGCACAGCCCTTCTTTGAGGTTATATTGCCGCATTTTCTGAGCCATTAAGCTGGACCTATGTTGGATGCAGGGAAATGCAATTAGCTCCCCCAGGGCTGGGTTTCTGTGATTGTCATGAAGAACGTGCTTGAGCAACACTTACAAGCATGGCTTAAATATGGTCTGGAATATCAGTGGCCCTCATCTAGTTCTACTGGAAGTTAAAAGTCATGAAGAACAACAAGGCTACTGCCTGCCATTGACCATCAGGTTGTGAACCTTTTCTGTAAAAACTTTCTTTTAGAAGTTGGCTGCTCCTTGTCAGCTCTCCTGTGCTGAAGTACAGATTAAATAGGCCTGCTGTGCAGAAAGGTGCCAATCAGATCACTGCTGGAAAGGGGCTGGACAGAGGCTTGCACAGTCTTCTTTTTAGCCCCTTTCATATAGCCAGACAGCGGTGTAGTGGGCTAGGACTGGATGTTTTCTGCACAAGTGGGTCTCCTCATTCCTGCATTTGTATTCCTCTGTCCAGGGCTATTTTTCGGCAGGAACGCACAGGAACAGAGTTCCGGCTGGCTTCAGAGTTGGCCACACCCACTACAACCCAAACCTCTGCATGCGTGGCTACAGAGGGAAGGCCTGGAGAGTGACCCCCCCCCAATGACTCCGAGGTGGGCGGGCCGGGGGGGGGCCCTGGAAGGATCAGGAAGGCATTTAAATGCCTCCCCCAGCCTGTCCAAGGACTGGCTTTTTTTTGCTGCCCCCCCCAAAGGCACGCGGTGTGGCCTAATATGCTAATGAGTTTCTGCTGTTGGGTGTGGCCTATTATGCTATTGAGTTCCTGCTGGGCTTCTTCTACAAAAAAAGCCCTGCCTCTGCCACTTCCGTTCATTTCCACAGAGGTATTTGCAGTCCGAGGAGCAAAAACAAAGGTTGCTCCCTCTTGTGGCACAGCAAGGGAATTCCCAGAAACAGGGAAGTCTGATGCTGCGCTGCAAGAGAGGACAAACTGCATTTTTGCACCTCGGATTGCAAATACCTCTGCGAAAATGAGTGATAGAGGTGGAGTGATACAAATGCAGGAGCGAGGAGACCCATTTGTGTAGGAAACGTCTTGGACTGACCAACACTTAATCCCCCACTCCGCTGTGGAGTTCACTAGGTGACCCAGGTCAATCACTCTGTCCCAGCCTAACATATTCTTCAAGATTATTGTTGGAGGGATAAAGGAAGGAAGAACAGTGTTGTAAACTGCATTAGACCCCCACTGGGGAGACAGGTTTCCCTTGCTCAAAAGCCAGTCAAATCCGACTCTAGGAATGCAGTGCTCATCTCTGTTTCCAAGCTGAAGAGCCTGCGCTGTCCAGAGATGTTTCTGTGGTCATGTGGCCGGCATGACTAGAGAAGAGAAGAAGAGATTGGATTCATACCCCGCCCAAAGGTGTCTCAGAGCGACTTACAAACTCCCTTCCCCTCCCCACAACAGACACTCTGTGAGGTAGGTGGGGCTGAGAGAGCTCTGACAGAAACTGCTCTTTTTCAAGCTCTTATCAGAACTATGGCTTGCCCAAGGTCATCCAGCCAGGTGCAAGTGGAGAAGTGGGGAATCAAACCCGGTTCTCCCAGATTAGAGTCCGTGCACTTAACCACTACACCAAACTGGCTCTCTAGATGCCAAGGTGCTCAGAACGCTGTTACCTTCCCACCGAAGCGGTGCCTATTTATCTACTTGCAATTTCTTGCTTTTGAACTGCTAGGTTGGCAGGAGCTGGGACCAGAGACAGGAGCTCACTCTGTCTTGCGGCACTCGGGTCTCGAACTGCTGAACTACGACCTTCCAGTCTGCAGTTCAGCATTTTAACCGCTTGAGACACCACAGCCCCTGGGGAGACAAGTGGAATATAAAATCAAAATTAAAAAGAGGACTATAAAGACCATTAAATAAGACCATTAAGGATATCATCTGAAGTTCTTTTGCTTGGGAGTAAGACCCATTGAACTCAGTAAGGTTTTTAGAGGAGAGGAGAGTGACATAAGCTGCTTTGGGTCCCCATTGTGGAGAAAGGCAGGGCACAGATGAAGTAAATAAATCAATAATTTACGTCTGAGCAAAAAACCCCAGAAGATCAGGCTACATCTTCCCTTAATCAGAGGGTGATGAACATCAAAGATACAATTCACAACTAATGAGAAGATTTTTTTAAAAAATTCCAAGTAACAGTATATTCAAGTTTTTTAGCTCAGCTGCTGTTTAACTGCTTTCTATCTCCTTTGCTGCAGTTATAATTTCCAGTTTATTGTGCACATATCAGTGCTGCAATGTTGAAAGGTAAGCCCCTGTATCTCACTCAGAGCAGTTGAGATTCAGATAGGGTGGCCACCTGACTTTCTGTCTTTCCACATTAACAGCCTGCTGTACTGATCTGTGCGATATTAAAAAAGTATCAATGCAGGGAAGTATCTGATATTTATCTGTCTCATGGCCTCATAATAATAGTAATCATATGGCATTGCGTGTAGTCTCTCTCATGGATCACTACCATGACATGGCAAGTAGGCTTGTGTGGTTCGATGAGGCTGCGGGCTATGCTGTGGAGGGCCACCCAGGATGGACAGGCCACAGCGGATAACTCCGACAAAACATGATCCACTGGAGAAGGAAATGGCAACCCACTCCAGTATCTTTGCCAAGAAAACCCCATGGACAGTAACAAAAGGCTAAAAGATAATGATGCCAGAAGATGAGGTCCTCAAGTTGGAAGGTGTCCAATATGCTACTGGGGAAGAGCAGAGGTCAAGTACAAGTAACCCCAGAAAGAATGAAGTGGCTGGGCCAAAGCCAAAAGGATGCTCAGCTGTGGATGTGTCTGACGGTGAAAGGAAAGTCCGATGCTGCAAAGAACAATACTGCGTAGGAACCTGGTCAAGGTGAGCTTGATGTGGTCAAAAATGAGATGGCAAGATTAAACATTGACATCTTGGGAATCAGTGAACTAAAGTGGACAGGAATGGGTGAATTTAACTCAGATGGCCATTATATCTACTACTGTGGCCAAGAATCCCATAGAAAAAATAGTGTAGCCTTTATAGTCAACAAGAGAGTGAGAAAGGCAGTAATGGGATACAATCTCAAAAACAACAGAATGGTCTCGGTTCGAATCCAAGGCAAACTATTGAGCATCACAGTAATCCAAGTCTATGCTCCAAACACTGATGCAGAAGAGGCTGAAGTGGACCGGTTCTATGAAGACCTACAACACCTCCTAGAACTAACATCAAAAAAAGACTTCCTTATCATCATAGGGAACTGGAATGCTAAAGTAGGAAGTCAAAAGGTAACGGGAATAAAAGGCGAAAGATTTATGCGATCTGAAGAGAAACCAGAGTTTGATTTGTTTGATGTTTGATTTGTTGATGTTTCGTTTTTACAAAATTTATTTGTCTTAAAAGAGTCTGGTACTTTAGATGTAGAGTGAGCTAAGCTAAAGAAGCCTTGATTGTGTGTAATGGAAAATATATCTTATAAGAAACCAGAATAATGTATATCTGAGTAGAAAATTAATGAAATGACATAGTGTCGAAAAGGTGGGGAAAATAGAAAATCATATATAAAAAATAAAAAAGAGAGGAAAAAGTATGCATAAAATTATAAATTAAAGCCCATATATGGATTCCAGAAAATTGTTTATGAGGTATGAGAGGGTATTTGTACAATTATGACAGATACACAACGCAGATAAGAATTTGGGGAATGTAATCCGGAGCTCCGTACCTGAGAGCTCCCCCCCGACTAGAGCCCTGATTATATCATTTGCAGTCAAAGATGGAGTCAAAGATGCAGTCAAAGACTAGATGATCTGCAAAGTCCCTTCCAACTCTAACATTCTATGATTCTATGGAGAAGCTCTATACAGTCAGTAAAAACAAGACCTGGAGCTGACTGTAGCTCAGATCATGAGCTACTCATTGCAAAATTCAGGCTTAAACTGAAGAAAGTTGGGGAAACCACTAGGCCATTCAGGTTTGACCTAGATCACATCCCCTATGAATATATAGTAGAGGTGAATAATAAGGAACTAGATTTGATAGACAGAGTGCCTGAAGAACTATGGACAGAGGTTTGTGACATTGTACAGGTGGCAGCAATCAGCACCCCCCCCCCAAAAAAAAAGAAATGCAAGAAAGCAAAGTGGCTGTCTCATGAGGCTTTAAAAATAGCTGAGGAAAGAAGAAAAGCGAAAGGCAAAGGTGAAAAGGAAACATTTACCCAACTGAATGTGGCTTTCCAGAGAACAGCAAGGAGAGATAAGGAGGCCTTCCTGAATGAACAATGCAAAGTAATAGAGGGAAACAATAGAACAGGAAGGACTAGAGATCTCTTCAAGAAAATTGGAAAAATCAAGGGAACGTTCCATATAAAGCCAGCCATGATAAAGGACAAAAATGGTAGGGACCTAACAGAAGCAGAAGAGATTAGGAAGAGATGGCAAGAATACACAGAAGAACTGTACAAGAAAGACCTCAATGTCCTTGACAACCACAACGGTGTGATCACTGACCTTGAGCCAGACATCCTGGAATGTGAAGTCAAATGGGCCTTAGAAAGTGTTACCAACTACAAAGCTAGCGGAGGTGATGGTATCCCAGCTGAGCTATTCAAAATCTTAAAAGAGGATGCTGTTAAAGTGCTGCACTCAATATGCCAGCAAATTTGGAAAACGCAACAGTGGCCACAGGATTGGAAAAGGTCAGTTTACAGTTCAATCCCAAATAAGGGCAATGTCAAGGAATGTTCAAACTATTACACAATTGCACTCATTTCACATGCTAGCAAGGTCATGCTCAAGATCCTACAAGCTAGGCTTCAGCAGTACATGAATAGAGAACTGCCAGAAGTACAAGCTGGGTTTCAAAGAAGTAGAGGACCTAGAGATCAAATTGCCAGCATTTGCTGGATTATGGAGAAAGCAAGGGAGTACCAGAAAAACATCTACTTCTGCTTCATTGACTACACTAAAGTCTTTGATTGTGTGGATCACAACAAACTGTGGCAAGTCAAAGAGATGGGAGTACCAGACCACCTCACATGTCTCCTGAGAAACCGGTATAAGGGTCAAGAAGCGACAGTTAGAACCAGATATGGAACAACTGATTCGTTCAGTATAGGAAAAGGAGTACGACAAGGATGTATATTGTCACCCTGCTTATTTAATTTATATGCAGAGTACATCATGCGAAATGCTGGCCTGGATGAATCACAAGCGGGAATTAAGATTGCTGGGGAAAATATCAACAA
>NW_015162477.1:1414356-1416030 GCF_001447785.1 Gekko japonicus
AGAGCGATGAGAGTGGAAGAGGAGAGTGCAAAAGTTGGCTTGAAACTCAACATCAAAATAACTAAGTTCACGGCGTCCAGCCCCATCACTCCTTGGCAATAGAAGGGAAGCAGTAAGAGAATTCACGTTCCTGGGATCCAAGATCACTGCAGATGGTGACTGCAGCCATGAAATCAAAAGTCGCCTGCTCCTTAGGAGGAAAACGATGGCAGACCTAGGCAGCATAATAAAAAGTAGAGACGTCACTCTGCCAACAAAAGTCCATATGGTCAAAGCAATGGTATTCCCAGGCTGCAAGATTTGGACCATAAGGAAGGTCGAACGCTGAAGAATAGATGCGTTCGAATTATGGTGCTGGAGAAGACTCTTGAGAGTCCCTTGGACTGCAGAGATCAAATCAGTCAATCCTAAAAGAAATCAACTCTGACTGTTCCCTGGAAGACCAGATACTGAAGCTGAAGCTCAAATACTTTGGTCACCAAATGAGAAGGGAGCACTCACTGACAAAGACCCTGATGCTGAGAAAAGATTGAAGGTCAACGAAGAAGGGGACGGCAAAGGATAAGATGGTTAAACAGTGTTATTGATGTAACAAACATGGAATTAAGCAAACTCCAGAGGACGGCGGAGACAGGAGGGCCTGGGGTGATGTGGTCCATGGGGTCATGAAGAGTCAGACTCGACTGTGCAACTGAACAAAATTGCATGTAGTAGAGCCAGGAGATCCTAAGTTTGCCTGGGAGCCTTAAGTTCTAGCTCTTTTAGCATTATGCACCACCAGGTGGTAAGCTAAACTTATTTTTTGGGCTGAGAAAGCTCTGAAAGAGCTGTGACTGACCCAAGGTCACCCAGATGGCTGCATGTGAAGGAGTGCGGAATCAAACCCAGCTCACCAGATTACAGTCTATCGCTCTTAACCTACTGTTAAGAGAGTGCCAGTCTTTTTTCTGTTCCAAGCTAACAACATACCACATTTTAAATGCAAAAGGGGTGTTTTGGGATGGTAAAACCACAATGAAAGGATAAACTCCCTTCCTGGTGCTGCACAGCTGTTATTTTCCTTTAATAAAACACTAGCGTTTTTCAGTGTCCCATGCTGTTAGGCCCTTAGAAGCCAGAATTCTGTTTGTTTTATTAATTATATTTGTTAGACATTTCCATTGGTTTTAATAGGAAATACCATTCCAGCAATAACTTTTTTATTTTTCATTCAACAGTATGAAATGTTCAGGAACTGCAAGCCCTCGGATGTTTGCTGCCTAATTTCAGACAGATAGAATACCATTCCAGCAATAACCTTTTTATTTTTCATTCAACAGTATGAAACGTTCAGGAACTGCAAGGATGTTTGCTGCCTAATTTCAGACAGATAGGATAAAAAGGTCCCACAGTTACAATTCTCACTCACAGAACAGACATGAGAAGGGCTTTGGCAACCCCAAAGTTATGCAGAAGACAGAGGGGCAGTTAGGCACCCCTGAAAAGGAAGGCAGAATTACACAGTGGGTACAGAGATTTTGCAGTTGGAACTCCAGAGAGCAAGCACAAAGCTTAACAATTCTAAAACAATGACAAAAGTGTGGTGAACCTCATGTCAAACATGTTGGGGAGGTGATTTTGATAGCCAAGCCATGAGTACTTGTTAGCCAATCTTTAGATGTTCTCACTTTGCTG
>NW_015162477.1:1416088-1434820 GCF_001447785.1 Gekko japonicus
GCTGGTTTAGTTTCAGTCATTCTACCTTGCAGCTGCTTTTGTATGTGCCCAGTAGATGAAACTGACTCTCCCCCAGAGTCATGGATGGTCAAAAATGTAAGTAAAATGATGCAGGGGGAACTGAAATGCTAATATGGCTGTGCAAAAGCATGTATATGTGAAATAAAGTTGATAAAATGGACTTGGAACAGCAAAACTGGGGTGGAGAAAACCCATAATATTTATTTGTGATCCTTGGCTGCCTGATAGTTTTGCTCACTATTTTCATTATTGGCTGCTGTGTGGTGCATAGCAATGACCACTCCATGTGGGAAGGGAAATATGACTGCATTTGGACTGCGTGAAAATATGCATGCCAGAAATGCTGCTGATTGAACTTACTGTACTGCTTGTATTTGTGGAGAGTAACCCTCTGAAAAGGCTCAAGCTGCTCATGAACAGTCAAACCGCTCAATGAGTAATTGGTTCCTTGCCTGCAACCAGCAATCAGAATGTAAGCCACACCAAGCAAGTGACAAGAGAATATGTAATCCAAGAGTCTCTCAGAAAAAGCACTTGCATGGTCAAGGTGGCCTCTCTTGAATTTCAAAAAAACATTCCTCAACCAGGCAATGCTGTGCATAGAAACCTGTCAGCCCAATCATCATTTGCCAGAATGGGCTGTAATATGTTTAGGTTGGTGTCTACAGCACTGGCAAAGAAGAGGGATGTTTTCTCCCTCTAGGACCCTGCAGCAGAACAGAAAGCCACAGCAGAGATACTGAGGCATCACATAGCATCTAATGGGCTGAATGAGGTTCCCCTTGCAACCTGGTTCCTCCTACCTGCCAGCCCTTGCCTGAGGCAAAATGTACTAAAGCCAAGCAGATTAGTGCATGTAGGGAAGACAGAGGGACTTGGTGGCCAGAGGCTGTTGAGTGCACTGCAAGTAGGGTGCTTCCAGATCCTCAGAGCTGACAGAATAAAAATTGCAAAAGGAATGTCCAGGAATGTTATGCTTACTATATTATTCCACAGTATTAACAAACAAAGCTTCCCAGTAATTCAGTTGGTAGGAAAAACCCATTTAATTTATTGTCTACCTTAACCCTTTGGGGCAAAGCTAACTGCTCAATTCTCTGTACTCACTTCCTGGATCATGGGCATTGCTCTTAAAATTCTACGGGGCTTTTGGGATTGTTTTCCATTTGGGAGCAGAACAAATATTTGAATGAATTCATTCCGTATTAAATCTGGACCAATTGTGCTGTAGTTAGCTTCTCAACTAAAACACACCTTCGATCTTTATAAGGGCCCTCACAAAATGGAAGACTTTTTAAAAAAGAAAATTGAAGGGAGGAGCAGAGATACACAGAGAGAAGAAAAATATTACTGGCCGATAAAAGCTAGCACAATCCACAAGACCTGAAAAAAGATTTCTTAAAGTAGCCAAATCTCAATGCACACTCACTGATTGTTTTGGCTTTTACCCACACAAGCCATCTACTGACCACAATTTTGCATTTTCTTCACATAAACCATATTTTAGACAAGAAGGATATCATGTCCTAGAAGTTCTGGGTCCAAGCTTGGTGAGGCAGGGTCCTCCAAGGTGTGACGTTTAGTGAGCTGGCTCAGTTCTGGCCTCAGATAGTGCAGTGGGAGCTATCCCTCGCCCCTGCTCACAGTAGCCCAGTCACTCGCTCAGTCTCTCTGGGTCTCGCCCACACTCTTCCTCCCTGGCCTGCCCTGCACCTGTTGTTTAAGTCCTCCCCCCTGGGCCAGGACACCACTGAGCTCTCCAATCCCCCCTTCCCCAATAGGATTTGTGTAATGGACTTCCCTCGTGCCCAGTGGAGCACCTTCTCTCCAGCCCCACCCTTCTGCCTTACCCTTGGTGTGGGGTAGGCTTGCTGGCCGAGCCTCCAGCCTCCCTCCTCTGCGGGCACACCAGCCACCGCTGGTGCTCCCAGGCCAGTAGCTACAGTGGGGCATTTGGGGGCCTGCCCCCTCGACTTTTTGCCAAGCCCCCCTGAATACCTTTCATCCCAGCCCCCCTGACTCTCTGGCAAGATGTGGTGGCTGCCACAAACTCTCCCTGTGCTGTCGGGGCTGCCAGTTCTCCTTGCCTTCCCCCTTTCCGGGGCTTTCTCTCCCTACTCTGTTACCCAGCAAGGCACTTAGAGCTCTTATGAAATATAACTCATAAGTAATATCCCCCTCATCCTGGTAGCAACCTCCAGAGCATCTTTTCTGCATTGGGGAAAGACGAGCTGGCAGCTGGGGTGGATGGAGGGAAGCACCAGGAAGGAGGCACAAGATGCCAAAGCTCAAGGCAGGCAGAGCTGATGGCCAGGTGGAGGGCGCCACCGCCACACCTGAGAGTGCCAAGAAGTCGGTAATTAAATTACTTTTAATCGAATTAGCCGGTGCCCCCCAAAGAATCAAAATGCCCTCTGACTTAGAAATTCCTGGCTACAGGCCTGGGTGCTCCTGTTTGCTATTTCGTCCACCCCATCACAGGCTTCCACTGAGATCTGCCACAGCTTGAGAGAGGACAGGCAAGCCTGCCTTCCTCCTGCACTGAGCGAGGGATGCCCCGGCAGTGTTGGCAACCACCCCCTGCTCGCTGGAGTTTCACCGCCTGCTTCCTCCTCCGGTGGCCGTCTGGTCTCCTTCTCTGCTGGTAAGTGTGGGGGTGCAGACACCCCCCCCCCGGACAATGGATTGGCAAGATTTTGCTTTTCCTACACAAAGTTGTCCTATTCTATTGCCAGGTATATGCCAAGGACTGGGAAATAGTGTTATCTTGTTACTGAAATGACCTACACATGATGTGCATTGACTGTTGGAACGTCCCCCTTATGCATGTCAAGAGGAAATGCACCTTTACGCAGGGCAGTCCATGCCCGTAGCCAGGATTTTGTAATTCAGGGGGCCTTTAAATAAGTCAGGGGGCACTGACGTCACAAAATGAAATACAATAAAAAAAATTAAAACTCACTTTTGCGGTATTCGCACTCTGCCTGCTTATGTGGGGAGGTAAGCTGTGCTTGGAGAAGGGGAGGCAGTGGGGAGTCCTCTGGGTGGCCCAGAGACCCAGGGGGCCGGGGGCTGGAAGTAGGGGGGCTTTGGCAGGAAGTTGGGGGGCAGGCCCCAAAATGCCCACCATAGCTACAGGCCTGGGGCAGTCCTTATTGGGACAGTATGCCAGGTATATACCGGGGTCCAAGATTTAGAGACAACCCTTTATATGGTGTGCAGATTCTCAACAAACAGCATTGGTTCAATTTTGACAGTTTATTAAGAAAACTAATAGCATAGGGAGTTAGCAAACTGAATAGAAAATGAGAAGAGCACACACACGCCTACACACACTAAATAAAGACATTAAAGTACTAACTTCTACTAAATGCTAACCTAAGCAATTTTGCTACTCTACAGAGAAATGGAGGAGAAGGGGGAAATAAGGGAGAAGTAGATATACAAATCTGTCTGGCAAATGGAGTCCAGGAAGGTTCATGGGGAGAAAGAAACTAGTAGTTGTGGAGGGAACAGAATGGGAACTGGGGTGGCTGTACTGCATAGCAGGGTGGATGCAGGCTCACGTGCACATTCCCACTACACACTCCCTCATAGGTTGGAGACAGCTGTTGGAACCTAGTACTGGACTCAGCTGCTGGAACACAGTGTTGGGGTTCCTGGGACTATCTTTATACTCAAAAGGGAAGCAAATAGGATGCTCCTTAAAATGGATTGGATTGGAGCCAAAAGTGTCAAACTTTATTAGTTGATTGGGGGGGAAATGGCGGAGTGGGAAAGTGGGGTCTCATGGAGTGGGACATTGAGGAAATGATGTCTCTTTGATGGTTTATTGCCCCAATAAAATAACAAACAGAGGTCTCTTGTCACCATTTGTCAGAGATCGAATTCTGGGGGGAAACATGATAAAGGGAATAAAAAAAAATCTGCCTGGGAGATGGATGTGCTTACATGTCACCATTAAATCTTTGGCAGATCCTGTTGTGCATATGCAATGCAAAAATTAATTAACGGAGACTCTGCTATTACTTTAGAAGGGGGGGGAGTAAATGTGAGTTGGTGAGTCCATTTCCACACAAATTGCCAACTACTGTCCTTCCTCTGCTTTGAAATGGAGGAACTGCTTCAACACACTGAGATCTCCTTTTTCCTCCTTGATTAGGTTGCTACATACCTCTCTAATATTCCAAAGCTCCAGTGAGACCAAATTGAGAAATAAAAAAGAACATACCTCTCTAATATTCTCAGTGAGACCAAATTGAGAAATAAAAAAGAATTCATTGCTCTTCTGTGGGGTACATAGAGGGGCCCAGCTACATTAAGGGGTACTGATCCTAGGTCTTATAGGTCTGTTACAATCTGTCATGTCCTATCATGTAATCAAGAGAAAGGGAAGGGATTTTGGATTCATGTCTGTGTGCAGGGGTCTTGTTGTAGAAAAAGAGCTGCCGGAGCTCATTAGCATAACTCATTAGCATAACTTATTTGCATATGCCACGCCCCCTGACATCACCGGAAGTGACAGAAGGCCACACCCCCTGACATCACCGGAAGTGTGTCAGAAGGCCCGGCTACTTACCCTCCTGCTTCATCCTCATTCCCAAACGGAATGAGGATCGAAGCAGAGGGCGGGGTAAAGAAGGGGCGGGGCTTCACCACGTGACCGCCCCGCCCCCTAGAGGTTCTCTTCCGGAGCTCCGTACCTGAGAGCTCCCCCCCGACTAGAGCCCTGTCTGTGTGTATATGTATCAGAGAGGATATTTGTTTCTAGTACCATGTGAGAAAGCATGTGAAAATTCAAGGGAGGGAGGGAAAGATATACTGCATGTGCATGACTTGAGCTGTCTGATGCCTGGGTTACTGAACTTTCCTTAGTTATCCAGCTGACTTCTTTGCCATCAGTCCATGCTTCGAAGTGGTAAGGCATCAGTTTTTCATGTAGAAATTTCTAGGAACAAACCCTGACTTCTCCCGTTAAAAGGCTCAGGTAGTGGGTGATGTGAAAGACCTGTACCTTGAGAGGTGGATCGTCTCACTCAATACAAGCTGGCGTCATAGGCTTGTGTGTGTTTTGAGCTATAACTGGAATTGTTTTAGGCAGAGCATTTTCTGTCCCCTCACCTGCTGAGTTCCACCCGAAGTTGGGTTGGTATCTCAATATTGCCTAAACCTCTACAATCCACCTATCTGCCCTTAATGGTGACCTCAACAAACTCTGCTGGTTGGTTAGTCTGCTCCTCTGTCACTTCCATTACCTGCTGGTATACTCTCTTCCCTCTCTACCTCTTTCCCCATCCTGCTGCCTTCTTTGCACTAAAACAACCTCAGTGGATACAGAGGATTAACAACCTCTTGTCATAATTTCCAAGAATGGTTAATTTTCCAGTTTGGATTAGTTACAATAACTGTATTGAAGAACAGAGTATAACATTTACCCTTTTATAGCTTGGGTTTGATTAGTTGCCACCCAACTGCATACTTTTATTTACTAAAAGACAGCTTTGGGTGAAAAATTCACTGTCATGATTTTTCCATGTCAGAAATGATTGTATGAATTGGCCAGAACAAAAATTGACTTAAGGAAGCCAGTTAGGCAAAATTGGCTCTGCAATGTTAGCAATGGGTTGACATTTCATATAAATAACAGCCCTAGAAACACATCACTGAGACAGGATGTTCAAAAGATGATGGAGAATTCATGTAGATGTTCATCTGGATTTATCTACACAGTGACAGCTATATCATTTTAATGGTTTCTTTCTGTACTGGCTTTTTGGGTTGTCCATTACAGCAATATAGAACATCTTTGATGCTCTGAACTCAGTTCCCTGGGCCATGTAATGAGTGCAAATGCACCTATTCATGGGAAAAAGCTGCTGAGCAATGTTCTGCACTCTTCTGCTCTGATGCTGATGTCACATACATGACTCACAAGCACTGGGTGGGTGGGGGAATACCATGCACAAGATTGGCGGCATAAATATACAGGTGTAGTGAATGAAGTTAATCATTAGGGATGGGCATGAACTGCATATCCAGAACAGGTGACACCTTAAGTCCCTGGTCAACCTTCTTCTCACCAGTAACACTTTCATATCTTGTTGGGATTAAGCTTCAGTTTATTTGCCCATATCCACTCCAGAACTGCTTCCAGGTACTGGTTCACGGTTTTTCCAGACTTCCTGGGATTGGCTGGAAATGTGAGATAAAACCACATGCTGGTGACAGCCTAGCCAAGATCTCCAGATGGTGTCATCCACCAGTTTCATGTAGGAATTGAACAGCATATGGGACAAGATGGAGCCTTGCAGGACCCCACAGACCAACGACCCAGGTACTGAACAGCAGTCCCCCAGCCCCACCTTCTGAAACCTACCCTCCAGGTAAGGCCAGAACCACTGTAAAATAGTGTCTCTCAGTCCCAGCCTGGAAAGGTAGTGAGGGATACCATGTTCAATGACACTGAAAGCCACCAAGAGGTCCAGGAGAATCCGGAGTTGCACTTCCTCCTAGAGCAGGTCATCTCTGAGAGCAACAAAGGCTGTTTGAGTCCCATAACTGGGCCCAAAAGGCAAAGTTTCATGCACCACATCGGCAATGGTCTTTGCACCTCTCCTGCTGGCTGCCTTTACTGAAGAAGTGCACACAAGCCTCTACCGTACTGAACAAGAGAGGAGACAAGGTAGGGGCAATCATGACCACCTGAAGAAACTCAGGAAGGCATTCAGTAAAAATGATTAAAGTATTTTACTTTAAACATATGAACAGATGCATATTCAAAATGCATAAACAGATGCATGTTCAAAGCATGTACACATACATACACCACGGATTTTCAGTGTTGTAAGAGCCCTTCTAAATCTACCCTTAGATTTGTAGGGTCCTTGTTTTGCAGGCTGCTCATGCCCTCTCGGCCTTTGTGTTTCTGCATTAGCTTGGTGACTCAGTTACTCCTTCCTCAAGCCCTGTTACTTTCTCCATCAGCATGACTCAGTTTGTTCCCTGCCACTCTCTCACACAACAGATCTCTACTGGATTCAATCACAGTTCTCTGGCTAAATTGCCAGGCTGCTTTGCCTAAACATGGGACTGAACTAAGCAGTCTCTTGAAATAATGGTTTTGGTGGCCAGACTTATTTCTGGGGAGACAGTTCCTGAGTAGTTTTCACACTCTGTCATCTGTGCTGTGTCAGTTACCCCAGAACAGCTTCACGGTCATGACACAGGATTCCTGAAAATGCCATAACGTATGTAAGACCAAAAAATGTTCTTCCTTACTACAATTTTGTATGTGGAAGAATGTGCCTACTCTGGCCTGTAGGCCCTTGTCTACTCTGGCCTTGCCTACTCTGGCCTGTAGGCCCTTGCCTACTCTGGCCTGTAGGCCCTTGTTCCTAACTCCCTGGAGGATCTTTTCTTTTAATCTTGAGTAGCCACTACCACCACCTGATCAATTTAGGGATTTCCCACTGGGAGGGTCAGGACCCCCAGCCCCCTCAATTCTGAAGCCTTGCCTCTGTATCTCCCGCTTGCCCAGTGATGGTTACCACAGAGACAGTTTACTGCCTCGGGCGCCCCTGGGGAATAGACGCTTGCCAACTGCCTGCCTTCCCCCTGGCACCCCTCTTAAAATAGTGTGTCCAAAACAGCAGAGGTTTATGTGGTACAGAGAACTGGTTCCAGCAGTTAAAAAGAAAATGTCTACAAGCATACTTTTAGCACAACACCAGATTTGAACAAGGAAGACAAAAGAAACTGGTGAAAATGCACATCCTCTGTCTCTCTTCTATATATGCCCTAGCTGATGGTAATATCTAGGACAGGTTCTTTACCTTAGCTAGTTACAGGTATCTACAAAGTTACCTTTACCTCAAAGCGTCCTTCATGCCAGCTACATAGTCAATGGCCACCTGCTCAGAGGAGAGTCTCTGTTTCTTCTCAGCTATTTCCTATTGCCTGAAGATTTTATTACCTCTGTTTTCCTTCCCCCTTGGCCCCAGTCAGCCCAGGTCAAGGCACCTTTTCCTGTTGTCTCCAGGAATTCCCTTCCTGTAACCTGTCTAGCACTTAACACCTTCACCTCTGTTCCCTGCTTGGAGAAGGGGGAGTGAACTGGCCCATCCCATTGTTTCTCCTGCTAGATCCCTTAGCATCACATAAGAGATGCGTCTGGAAGGCCATGGGCTAATTTCCTCCCCCCTCCTGTTTGTTCTTAGCTTCAAAAAAAAGTTAAAATGCACAGTGGAGCCCTGCTTGTTGCCCACCTCCCAGGAGACAAGGCATTTCTCCACATTGTAAAAGACAAAATCAAAATGAAATGTAATTAGGGATGGGCATGAAACAGAAAAATGCAGTTCCGTTCATGATTTGTGATGTGCCCAGTTTGCGAACCACAATTGTCTCGAACTTTTTAGCCACCAAAGGAGCTGGTTAGGTTTATAAAGTCTGTGAGGCAATAGAACCCTCCCCCCCAGTAACCTACAGACACCAAACTTGCAGAAGATCTCCAGCTGACTCTCCTCTACCTGCCCTCCAAGTTTAGTGAGGATTGGATTTACAGGAGGGTGTAATTCAGACCCTCTAAATCCAATTCTCACCAAACATGAGAGACAGGTAGAGGAGAGTCAGCTGGAGATCCCCTGTGAATTTGGTGTCCCTAGCTTGCATAGAATCCATTCCATAAACTCCTGAACCTCCCCTGGATGCTTCTCTACATGCCCTCCAAGTTCCGCCCCCCATTGCTTTGAAGTTTTGTAAACATTTAGATTGAGCAGAGACAGTCTGTTTGAAAATGTATCCATTCATGAACAGCCATGAACCAGCATGAACAGCTGAAAAGTTCATGGAAAGTTTGTGCTGGTTGACCTGCTATGAACTTCACTTCATGAACCACGAACTGGCAAAATTCATCACAAAATTTAGTCATAAGCCAGTTCATGCCCATCCCTAAATGTAATTGACAGGGAAACTAGCTCTTCCTGCTAGTTATAAGTGCATGAGTAGAGTACAGTGATATGCCAATGTCATGAATGCTGGTATGATCCTATTGTCCCAGTAGTAAGTTATATCACCAGGATGGAATACCACCACCAACACAAGAGAATAATCAGAGATACAGGTCAGGAAGGAGCTGCGTTTTATCTGTACTCTCTGCTTACTCAGAGCTTGCTTCCTTAGCCTCCTTGGTACCAGTGTAAGTTGATACCTACAAAGTAAGAAACTGAAATAAAATTGCCCCAATACAGAGCCCAGATGACTTTCCTCTCCCTCTCCCAGTCATGTGGCCTCCAACTAACTTAGCGAGCGATCATGGCATGGTGCCAGGAGTCTATAAGCCCCAGCATAGAAACACAACTCATATATCAGGAGGTGACATGGGGCTACATTCCTTTATTTATAAAACTATGAGCACACAAGCAGAAACACGGGGATGCAGAATGTTGGTGAAAGGGCACACTACACAAATGTTATTCTGCATGAATAGCCAGTGCCAAAGACAAAGGGCAGATGATTAATACTTGCCTTGCAAAAGCCACATCTTTTGTCATCCAGAAATGAGACCTGAATCTTTGTCTCCTTTTTCTATTGCACTGGAATTTTTCCAGTAAGCTAGAAGAAGACCACAGCGATGCCTACTTGCTGGCATAATGTCCACTCTTCCTTGTTTATTGGGCCCCATCCCTCTTCTTTGTAAAATATCACACAATATCTCCAGGTGGCTTGTATGCACTGGCTTCCTAATGACTAGCCTATGAAGATGACTGGCTCTTGTTACTTGAGTGACAAATCCGTCTTTGGTATCCAGAGGTCTATTTATTTGCTGCTGCCAACTGTGTTTGGAATGACAATTCCCATCTTGCGGTCATAGACTCTGCCTGTTGAGCTATGGGGATGTGAGCCTCTATGTGGGAGAGGGTATAGACAGGGCCGGCCCACTCACTAGGCGAGCTAGTCTCTCGCCTAGAGTGCGGGGCCATCATGGGGGTGCCGGACTGAGCCACCCGAGGGCCCTGCTGCCGCTGCCAGCCCACCTGCACCTGCTGGAGCCGCCCCCACCACCCCAGTGTGAGCAGCCAGGTGCATGGGGAGGAGGGAGGCGCTCCACAGTCTGCCCCCCCCCGCCCCACCAAAAGCTCGGCTCCGAGGTCCCTGCTGCCACCCACCGCAGAGGAGCAGCTGCCCTTTGGAGCCCTCCCCCCTCCGTGCCCCGCAGCCCCCTCCACAGGCTGGCCGCTTTGCCCCGCTGCCCACAGGTCCAGGGGACCACCGCACACGCCACCGCTGCCTCCCTGCCCGGCCGGAGCTGAGCCACACGGCCTTCCCTTCCCCCTGAGCCGCACAGACTTCCCTTCCCCCCTCTGGCCTTTCCCTTCCCCCTGAGCTGCATGGCCAGGGCTGAGCCATGGCCAGCGGAGCCTGCGCCCCTGGGAGCCCTCGGTCTGCTGCCTCCGGCTGCCATCCGCAGCAGCCCTGTTTGGCGCTCCTGCTCCCACCTTGCCGCCACCGAGGAGGAGGATCCCTTTGTTAGGGGTAGCAGCCGTCTACGCGCATGTGGACCTCTCGCAGTGCACCCAGGCAGGTCTCCAGGCCCCACCGGGTGGTTGGCATCTGCGCTTGCCTAGGGCGCAGGAACACCTTGGGCCGGCCCTGGGTATAGACTGGCTTTGATGATGTCATCATGATGTTCCAGCTACTGCCTTGTGGTAATTGATGTTTTCTACACATAGCTGGTTTGTGAGCATCATTGGTAAGCATCCTTGTGACTGAAGGAAGGTGGCAGAGTTGCCAGAAGCCCTGTGGGAGTGGCCATGAAGGATTGTATGTTTGCTTTATTTCTAGTGGCATTTTTGTGCTTTCTAAGTTTGCCGCTTGGAGAGCATAGGTATTCTGCATTATGAAAATGCCAGCATAAGAGTATTAGACATAGTAGACCATATCATTGGTCTGTCTCTGCTGTTAACCAAACTACCAAATTAGATATGTTGGAGAAAAATAGAGGAGTTAATCTACTATGCAGTCAATTATAAAATATTAACAGAGAAAATGTACAGGCTTTGTAGTGATCACTTTGGACTTCTGCTACCTGTCATGCCCAGAATACTGTCTTGTTCATTGTAGAGTTCTCTGTGCTTAATTAATTAACATGCTTAATATCAGGCTACTTAACAAGAACTCTACAAATACAGAATGGAGATTCATTCTTTTATTGTTAAGGTTTTAAGAGATCTGACTTATGCAACTAGTGTGGAAAATTAATTTTTGAAGGGGAGAAGTGTCGGAAATACTGTCCTTTCCCACACGTTAAGAGTATTTCCAGAAGATCAGGAAAGAGAGCAGCAAATGTGCAGGTTTTGCCCCTTTGTGGTAAAGCCCCACTCAGCTTTCCTCCAGAAAGCACTTGTTTCAGGGGGACTGATTTTTCCACCATTCTAACTGCATACATGCCCCATGTTGAGTGAAGCTGTGGTGAGAATGAATGCAAAGATTAGTGAACTACTGGAAAGTCTGATTCTTATTCATATATGACATTTTTAGCCTACCTTCCCCCCCAAAGATTCGAGGTGGTGTTTTTTTCTTAATTCTGAAAAGTAAAAGGCAAACTCCCAGGAACAGACAAGAGCTAGTGATGGGCAAATTAAATAGCAGGTCTCTCTTTACTACCTCAGAACACAGAGCTGTATCCTGATTACCAGATCCTCACCTGGAGTTGACTGTAATATTAAATGGTCCAAGGTGCCAAGGGAAGGTGATTGGCTACTGTTTCATTCCTCTTTGGGTCTCCTTAACCAGCTCATCTGCACTTACTATGGCCGTGATAATTCCCCATAGCACAATGATCTCATCTGATAAGGGTACTGACATAGGCTAATAAAACCAACAGTGCAGTCCTAAACAGTGCACTGACTGCAATGGATTTAGAAGGATATAACTTTGCTTGGATTAGACAAGCTTTGATACAACAAGGAATATTTTTCATTGAACTGCTGACTATCTTAACTGGGGTGAAAAGGAAAGGAACTGCCTCACCCCCAACTAAAAATTCCGTGTCCTTTTTGTGGGCAGTTTGAAGACCTCGCAACCATTAATTCCTGCAGATGAGAGAGTAAATTATTGTGAAGATTCTGGTGAGGAACCTGCAAAAAGATGGTCATAAATGCTCAAAGTTATGACAGTATCAATCAGGGCTGGCAGGAATTTGGCTGATCACCTGACACAAAATTGCATGTAAAATATAAGCAAGCACTTATTAACAATTAATTTTGCATTGGATTTTATTTAAAATTAATCTATGACATACAGAACTCCTTTAATTACTGTAATACCTTTACTTTCCGCTTCATCATAGATTTTACTGGGATGACTAAGAATCTGGATGCTTGCTGAAACAGCTCCACCATTAGCATTACTCAAGGAAAGTGCCCTCTCAATCTGTCTCACCCCAATCAGAAATTGGAATGACTCTCATTTTCAAGAGGCAGTTTCATTTTTACAGAGTAGTGGATACCTTTAAAAAAAATATATATTGTGATTTCTGTTATGATGCCTCAGTTGTCACCCATTAAAACAAGAAAGGCCTCAGTACACATGAGAAGGCTACTCCTGTGGTCCTATGTACTCCCAGGAAAAACACCAGCATCAATCCACAATAAAATCTGAAACCAGCACCCACAAACAGCCACCCTGAATCTATGGTCCTGTCCATACAAGGCCTTTTGGGCCGGGAGTGGGACTGAACGGGGGCGGAGCAAATGGGCGTGATCCCACCGCAACATCTGGGGAGCGTACCGTCTCCGTCCCTGAGCCGTGCCTTCCAGCGTTGATCCGCTCCAAAAAAGAACCACCTCCCGAGGTGGTTCTTTTGGAAGGGCTGCAGCAACGCTGTCCGTGGGATCGCCGGCCCGTCCTTGCGCCGGCGCATCCCCGGCTCCTGGCCTAACTGCTCATGTGTGAGCATGCACAGTTCGCCAGGCTCCCCTTCGCACCGTCGCTTTCTCCCCGGCATCTGATCGTCTCAAGTTTGGTGTGGCTCTGATTAGCCACGTTCCAGCCGTCCCGTGTGGCAGGGACCTTTATAAATTAACTTAAATTGAAAAAAGCAAGAAACGTAATCGTTCCAACAACCTGTATAAGAGACATGTGTGGCATGTGTCTAATGATGGAAGAAGTTCCATATTCTTGGTGTTGCCACCAAAAAGTGGCCACCTAATGAACTTCTACTAGTGATGGTATATGAAACAGGAGTGCTTCAGTAAACCTAAGTGTATGGGTGGACACTGTTTGGTCTTCCAGATATCCTAGACACAAATCCTTTAGGACTATAAATGTGAAAAACAGCAGTATGAATTGGGTATGGAAAAGACCTGGAATCTGATGAAGATGGATTAAGGTGGTGTAACATGATCAAAGCAATTTGCTCCACTAGACATTGGACAGCTGCATTTTAAAGTCACTGAGGTTTCTGTGATTTTTTTCAGAGACCTAAGGCATGTAACAAGAGTACAGTCTGGATTGCACTAGAGCTTATGTAACTGGCCAAGTCAGAGTTCTTCAGGTAGAGTCACACCCTAGTAAGGAGATAGAAAGCACTCTCTTCCATAGCACTCACCGCAGTATCCAGCAGCCATCTGGATCAGAGGTATACATAACAATCCCATCAACAGTAATTATTTTAATTAAGCTTATTTTGTTTGGTCTCATTAAGCCCACCATATTCTTCTGGCACCTCAAGAAGTTGTTGTTCTGTGCTGTTTTTGTTTTGTGAGCTGTCCCAAGCAGGTCACAGGAGAGGTGACATATAATGTCCTGAATTCAATAGAACAATAATAATAGAATAACAACAACAATAATGTTAATTTTTAAAATGCATATTTTAGTTTAAACAAGGGTGAACAGTTTCCCCCCCCCGTTCAATACCTTTATTTTTCTGAAACATACTTTCACTCTTGCTTAGTTTTGCTTCAGCCAAACAGATTTCTAAATTCCAAAACTGCAACATGTGTAATTTGTCTAGAAATACCATTTCCTTGAGTTCCTATCCCCTACATTATCAGTTGGCATATGGGTTTTTATAACACATTCTTTATTAATTGTGTATATGATTAAACTGAAGTTCTTTTGATATGGTGTTTTATGACTGTTATGTGATAAAGATGATCCTTCCTTCTCCCTCCACGTCAGATTTTGGACCAATGTATTTCAGGACTGCGAAGTTCTCTTTACAGTTTTTACTCCATTTACTTTCCTGTTAATTGTCATGTTTGTTATATATTAAAATCCTTTAAAATGTTTAGTGTTAGAAATACTGATGTTTCACAAACTTCTATCGGCACATACCAGTGCATTGGTAAAGTGCACCATCTTGCTCATATCACTGTTTTACCAGTGCACATGTGTTTTGCCTGTATTCTAGAACATCCCTGGTGATGCACTGATGTCACTTCTGGGCATATAGGGAGTGATGTCAGCACATATTTGGAATACTGCCCATAACCCTCCATTTCCTTGCCAATTATGCCCCTCCACCACCCAGCTGAGTGATGGTAGCAAATACCCACTGGTGGCAGGTGATACCCCCTAAAACCAGGAGGAATATGTCAAGCCTACTACAGGGCCCAGTTTGGCCCCATGGCAGTGGCTTGGGCTGGCCCTGCAGTGGTGGCCACCTAGTCTGGTGCTGGTGGACACTGTGCCACTGGAACCCACCAAGCACTGGAGGCCACAATGTCACTTGTGCCTGAAGCCACCATGCAATGCAACCGGACTTTTTCCTGGGGAGAGGCTGCCAGGGTAGAAAGGTGGGAAAGCTGGAAACTGGGGGGGGGGAGAGATATAGAAGTAGGTTGGCTGGTTGGTAGGAAGAAGCAAAGGGAGCAGGAAAAGGGGCGATGCTATGGGGGCTGCAAAGGAAAAGAAAGAAAAAATAATGGAGGTGGGGTACAGGGGAGATGCCCCCCACAAGCCTCCCACTTGTACTGTGAAGTCCCAGCACTGATTCTTGGTGGGAAGGGGGCTTTAAATAAGTGCACATATTGCTGCTTCCCACAAAGCATGAGGTGTGTGGAAGTCATTTTGCCCAGCGCCCACCCCCAGGCCTGCAGAAGTCCTTAGAGACAGCACAAGTTGTTGTTTGGCTACCAGAGTGGTTGGTGCCACATCTTGAGATGGGGTCTCAACTGCACCACTTCATCGCATGGTTTAAAAAGATTCACAAACAGCACTCTCTTTACTGACCATCCAGTCATCTCTACAACCACCTGGAAACTCAAAATCCTCTTCCACATATAGCTGGTGCCATGTTGTCTCCAGAAACTACCTACTGCTCCCTGACCAGCGATTTCAAGAGTGGAGAGACCTCACTACCATGTGAGTGAGTAAGTAAGTAAGTTTACTGTATATGGCCGTTGGCCGTAACAATGTAAAATATAAATGCACAATATAAATTTAAGATTCAAAAGTACTATTCTAAAAGCAAAGCCTTCAGAATAAGACTATATAACATATTTACAAATAAAACATTCAAAGTTTTAAAATCATAGAAGCTATGCTACCAGTTTTGTAGCTCTATGTAAGACAATACTAGAAACAACCTTGGATCTAACTTTTCTGGCTGCAAGCGCAAAAAGTGCTACCTTGCGAGTAACCAGGGGATACATATTCGAAAAGAGAAAAACCAACTTTTCATTGTCAGAACTACCATGTGAGTAAGAGTTTGCTATCAAACAGATGAGTTTCCTAACTCACAGGGGGCTCCCTTGAGTCTCCCGAAAGAGGTGCCATAAATGAAAAGGAGGCACGGAATGTTCACAAGCAACTAGGATATGGAATAGTAAGTGGCAGGCAGAATGACAACAAAGATAGAGATGGTGTCATTGGAAGCTATTGATGGCTGAGCCCAAAATAGGCCCTAGACGATGGAATAAAATGTCTTAAAGAGCAACTGAAGAATGAAAGGAGGAGTGGAGGGAGGGCAAAGGTCCCGATCCCCAGCCTTCTGAGTGGCCTTTTGCCAGTTTCTTTTGTGACAGATCCCATTCCTTCTGCATTCTCCTTTAATCTCTTGGGGGGCCCACGGCAGAGCAACAAGGTTTGAGGGACAGGAGACAGCTCCGGCCATCGACGCCCTTCTCCTGGCTCCCACTCTTGAGCTCTGCCGCCTCTTACAAGCTCTTCTGCAGTCTGATCTGTAAGCAGACACGGCGTGCTTCACTCTGAACAGGATCAGGCTGTCCTTGTGCCTCCTTGTCTTTTTTCACTTCAATTTTACAGACTTCCTCAATGATGTCCTCAGGTCACCATTCCATTTTTTAAAATATACATATAAATAAGGCCTCATCAGATCATGGAAACTAAGCAGTGTTGGCCCTGGTTAGCACTTGGATGGGAGACTACCAAAAAAGTCCAGGGTGGCTATGCAGAGGCAGGCAATGGAAAACCACCACAGTGTGTCTCTTGCCTTGACAGCTCTATGGGGTCACCATCAGTCAGCCGTGACATGATGGTGTTTTCCACCTCCATACATATACACAACTAAATGAGGCTGAAAAGAGATTTGCCAAAGGCCACAGAACGAATCCACAGCAGAGGATGGTCTTGACTGTAGATGCTTCCCTTTGAAGCATCTACAACTTCCTACTAGAACTACCTAGAGGATGGGGGGGACAGCAGCAGAGAAAAGCAGCACGGACAATTCACACACTCATTTGTGAGACTATAAAGTCCACCGGCATGGCTGTCCTTCCTGCCACAATCATAGAGGGCATTGGTGGCCTAAAGTCATTACCCAGGGCAAGTCACTTTAGCAAAGTATGATTTTATCCAAAAGAATTTTGGTTTTCCAGACTGCGAAGAAGGAGGAAGAGGAGATTGGATCTATACCCCGCCCTTCACTCGGAGTCTCAGAGTGGCTTACAAACTCCTTTCCCAACAGACACCCTGTGAGGTAGGTGGGGCTGAAAGAGCTCTTTCGAGAACTGTCCTTGAGAGAGCAGCTCTTGTCAGAACTATGGCTTGCCCAAGGGCATCCAGCAGCTGCAAGTGGAGTAGTGGGGAATCAAACCCAGTTGTACCAGATTAGAGTCCATGCAAATCACAAATTTATATCATAGAGGAAACAGACAGAAAATATTTTTAATTGTTCTCTCCTAGATCTCAATAAAGAGACAATCTGAAGTCTGAATCATTAGAAAAGTGGCGACTGCATCCATTAAGTAATGAGTCCAAAGTTTCTTGTACCATATTTCTACTGTGGGTGCCACTTTCTCCTTCCAGTGCGATTCTATTGTTAAAAAGAAAAGAAAAGAAAAGAAAAGTGGCCACTGGGATGCAGAGTGGGCATGGCAGCCCACGGAAAGGAGGCAAAAACTCTGAAGCCCCCCAAGGGATTCCAGCCGTCTGATCAGGCCCATATGAAACGAAAAGGTTGTCAAGCCATGTTGACTATCAAATTGGGGTCACTGCTCCCGTCAGTCAAGAATCGAACAGTTCTTTAGGGGAAACTGAGGAGGCAAAGCCGCTGCCCTGTCATTTTTTGAAAACAGAACGACGGATCAGACAGCACAGCATCTGAACTGAAAGCCCTTGTGCCTAATCTGTAGTGGTGGGAAATGCACTTTGTGCATGTTCAGAGCGGCACTCAAATCCCCCCCCTTCCCGAGTTGGAACCTTCTTGGACAGGAGCCCGGCCTCAGAGGAAGATTTGGGGTCGACATCCCCCTTCTCAAAGGAACGTGTGAACCTGCGCAACTGTATGGAAGCGCACCTCTATCCCTCCAGCGACTGAGCCTTCCCGCCCGGCTCCAGGCCCCGAGGTGGGGACGGTCCCTTTCCAGCTTCCTTCCCCCGAATCTTCGGATGAGGAAGATTTTTTCCAGGCTGACTCACATAACTCAGCGCAGCGCCCTGTCATCCCCGGCGCGGCAAGCTGTTGCTTGTGCCGCTCCGCCGTTCCCCGCCCTCGTCTCTGCGCCGCCTCTGGTTGGCGGGGAGGCGGGCGGGGGCGGAGTCCGCCCCGGACACGCCTCCCCCGGCCCGGCCCGGCCCACCGCTCCGCTCTCTCGCGCCCGAGCAGGGACCGCAATGATTTAGAAGTTCAGGAATCCCACGTGACGTCACGGAGGGTGATGTAATGCTTCTCTAAATAGAACGTATTGTAACCTTCTCTCAGTCCAACGTGGTTCCTTCACCCGGGCTGCTGGTCCTTTCCCTTCTTACACTTGTTGGGTAAGTCCCCTCGAAATACTGCCTTGCCTGTTTTGCGAATCTCAACTTTACAGCGAGCTTCGGGAAAGTTTGTGTTTGCAGCTGTTTCTGCTGGATGGAGGTCGGCTTTTCCCCCCCCCCCCCCCCCCGGACTTGAGTTGCCGAAGTAAAGGCGCGCGTGTGAAATTAAGGCAACAGGGACCGGAGGGCACAAGAAAACCCCAAGTGGGCAGGAAGCCTCCGGCGGGTGAACACGGAGCGTTTCCTTTCCTCGCTGTTTTGTCGGAGAGCTCTGCGTGGGCTTCTCCCCGGACACTTGCAAGTTGCGGGATCTGACTTTCGCTCGGGGAATTCCGCGGGGCAGGAGCGGAGGAGGCGGCGGCGGCGGCGGCAGCCAGGGCTGAAAAGGTGCGAAGCGGACAGGGAAGGTGTCGCCGGGATGGGTCGGAGCGCGTCCCTTTCGCCCTCTGCCCCTCGTGCTGGGGCAACGATACTGCGCCAGCGCCTGTAAAC
>NW_015162477.1:1435169-1455173 GCF_001447785.1 Gekko japonicus
GGGCTTTGGCAGCCGGAGCCACGGGGGGGGGACCCCTTTGCGATCAGGGCGGCGGGTAGAGAGAGAAAGTTCGGAAGCTGCTCGCGCGCCTTCAGCACCCCGGGAGGGAGCAGCGAAAGTGACAAGCCAGGCTGTCAGGACGCCGCGCCGGAGGGCAGCCGGGCAACCTTCTCCCAGCTGCGCCAGCTCCTGCGACTCACTCGGTGGTGGTGGTGGTGGTGGTGGAGAGCAGGGCGCTCTGTGTAGGCTCAGAAACACTCTCTCCCTAGGCTCGCAGCTGAAAGCAAGCCTCGAGGGAGCAGCGCGGCCGCCCGGGACCTTTCCCCCTGTCTCTGCTGCGATCCCGGCTGGGGTTGGGGGGAAGCGCGCGGCTCAGTCTCGCGGGCAACCAGCGGCCACCTGGACGCGGGTGCCATTGGGGGTCGGATCGGGACCTCCAGAGTAGGCTCCTCTCGCCCTGCTTCCGAGTCCTCCGGTGTGGCTTCCCATCTCCCTGGCTGCCGGGATGACACATCGCTCCCCGGGCTGCCCTCTCTCCCTCACCCAGGTCCCTTGGCACTTTCACGGCTTCTGGGGAACTCCAACTTTGGGACTTGGCCACCCCTAGAGAAGAGCAAACTTTTCTCTCTTTTATCTCGCGCACAGATTTGCCCCGGGAACGGGGGAGCTCCAACTTTGGGACTTGGCCGCCCCAGAGAAGAGCGAAGTTTCCTCTCTTTTCCCTCGCGCGCAGATTTGCCCGGGGAAACTCGGCCGGGAGCCAAACCTCTCCTCGCCCTCCCCCCTCCAGACCGCGCAGGGTCCCCCTTCCCCCCGGTGCTCGGCGGGCTCCGGATTCCGTGTTTGTTGTGTATGTTTGGTTGTTAGGTGGCTGCATCGCTATGTTGCCCCCCCAGTCGCCCCCGCCCCGTCGGACATCCCTCGGGGAGCCCGGCCCATGACGTCATGCTGCAGGCGAGTAAGCGGCGGAGCGGGGGGCCGGCGGGGGCTGGCCGAAGAATGCTGAGCCAGCAGAGCTACCTGGCCTCTCAAACCTAGCCCCCCCCGGGAGGAGAGCCCCCGCGCATCCCGCCTCCCTCCCTCCCACTCCCTCTCCGGCCCTCTGGCCAAGTGCGCGCCGTCCAGATCCACCAGAGTGTCAGGCAAATACCTGTCAGGAAGGAACTTGGGCTGCCGGCATTATTTACGCGCGGCCCTGCTCGGCCGGCCAGCCAGCGGCAGGTTTTAATCACCAGCCCCAGAGAAAGCGAGAGGAGGGAGAGGGACGCTCCTCCCCACCCCGCAGCCCTCTTCAACGGGGCAGCAGCAGCAGGTAAGTGGCTGGCCGGGGCCTTTCAGGGCCCACGCAGTCCAGACGCCGCGTGCGGAGACGCTTCGGTCCCGTCTCGGCTTCCCGGGCGTGCAGAGTTTGGGGAAGAGGCGAAGCGCGGTCGGATTGCCCGAGCAAGGTTTCGCACCCGGGTCTGGCCGGCCTCGGGCATCGGCTCCCTGGATTTCGCCGGGGAGCGGGTGGCGTCGCCGCCGGTGCAGGGCGTTCCTGGGTCCCCAACACATGGGCGTCTGGGCGGTGACAGGACTTGGGCCGGTTGAAGGGGCCGAGGCGGACTTCTTCGGCGCGGCGCGGCCGTGAACTCCCCCAGGAGACTTTCTCCGCGTCAGAAAGCGGTACGCGCCCGAGAGCTCGGGCCAGATTGTCCAGCGCTTAAAAGGCAAGCCACCGGCATGCGCGCACGGCTTGGCTGCGGCGCAACTGGGAAGAGTTCGCTGAAGTTTTGAAAGCTGGCCCTTTGGCGTCGGCTCCTTCGATGGGATCGCCAGCCAGGACTTTCAACAGCTGGGGGTGGGTGGGGGGCGGCGGAACGGGGACCTCTCCTCCCTGCTCAGGTTGCAAAAAAAAAAAAAAAGTCCCCGAGAAAAGTGTGATTAATCATCAGCGATAAGTGATTAGTGGTTTTATTCAAACTGTTACCTTTGACCAGAAGCAGGCATCAGAGGATTAAGAGGCTCTTTTAGATAAATGCTCATTAGTGGAAGGGGGGAAATCTAAGAGAATAGGCAGGCACACAGAGACAACTTTCGAGGGAAATCGTTCATGTCTTTGGAATAATAAGCTCTGCACACAGAAAGGCTGCTTTAATTTAAAAGTTGCTTTTATCTTGTAAATCAAAGTTGGATGTAGAAATCCAATGGGCTATTATAACCTAGATTTTCCCATATCCATGGGATGCATTATCCCGGTAGTGATATCCCCCACCCCCCACCCCCATTTAAGGCAACCATTGAAATCTTGAAAAAAAACCCAACATTGCCAAATGTTAAAAGTCCCAGGAGCTGAAGGTGTCCCCTTGGTGGGAAGTATGGGAGACTCACTGTCAGCAAACTAGATGGCACACTCCAGTTCTGGAGGTGAAGAGTGTGGGGTGGGTGGTGAATCAACCCAACCTGTGGCAGCTTGCTCTGTGTCCTTCAACACTTACCATAAAGTTGATTCTGTCCTGGGCTTGAGACTAGACAGTTCTATACATTTGAAGTCACATTTTCCATGTCGCTTAATCAAGTGAGTTGAAGGCTACTGGAAAATTTCATCTCACCACTAAAAGAAATGGAGGGAGGGAGAAGGTATGGTGGGTGGCAAGTTCCACAAGTGGAGGGCTTGATTTAAAATTGTGGGTTTTAACATTAGATCTATGCTCAATTGCTTTATCAAGCGGAGCAGCCCGCATTAAAAAAATCATAGAATCAAACAGATTCTCTGCTTGGCTTTCACTGTTGGAAAAAGAAAGGTGGAGGGGACGGTCTACTCATAGGAAAGAAAAGTTGATTCAGATGTCCTTGACCATGGTAAGACTTCATTTTTCTATCATTGTTGGCTTTTCCTATGTGTATTTTGCGTACATGGATTGTAGAGAACCAGGGCATAAGGCTTACTCCACTTTGTAAGGAGCCAATGATTTTGGTAACATATTTCTCTTTGTAAACTTGCATGTCAATTCCTAGATCACATTTCACTGCAATGAAAAAGGGCCAGCAAGTCAACCTGGCATGCTGCAAATAATGGAAATTGCCAACCATATGATTTACGCTTTGTTAGAAATATTCAGGTTGGGCTTTCTTCAACAAGTGATTCCCAAGGTGCATACCTTGATTTTCATTCATAGAATAAACCTGGAAGAAGAGCAGAAAGGTACTATAGGAAACGGTGTGATTTAAGAATGGAATACGACTGCAGATGATGGGGAATCACAAATTCTAATAATGGCATATTTTAAATCATGTTTGTTAAAAACAAATCTGACCTGAAAGTATTTATTGGCCCAGCAAACTGTATCAGTAGAGCAAGAGCTGGTGTCCCTTACTTGGAACGAGGATGGGGTCGGGGGAGGAGGGGGATAAAAATAAACACAAAAGAGCAGAAAGACGGCGGTAAACTGAACTACCTAAACTTTACTGAGCAGTGAGATCCAACGCAAAGTCACACCCCTCTAAGACCATTGACTTCAATGGATTTAGAATGATGTAGATCTGCTTAGGAACCCATTGCATGATACTTGAGAAAACACTGCATACATTTGTGGCACAGGCATTTATCGAGGGGGTGGTCATTAGGGATCATTGGAGTCTCTGTACTGCTTAGAACTGCTTGAGAGTGGTTCATAACCTTTTAAAAGCCGACTTTAATAACATTGTGCCTTGGGTTGACTTTACAAACGTTCCTCATGGAAACAGCAAGCAGCCCATTTGTAATGCTGAGAGCCGTGTGTGTTTCATGCTATGAAACACATATGGATGTAAATTTCACAGGCAATGCATGTGTGATCACTGTGGAAGTTCCCTTTTCCTCCCTAGAAACTTTATCAGGCTTGAAAGAGCTCTCTGCACTGGTTTACCCCAGGCCTCTTTACTTGCAATGATTTCAGAGTGTACCTCCCAAAAGTGTTCGTGGAGCCAGATTTCGCATGTATGTTCAGTGGCAGTCATGCCATCGCTGCTGCATCGTTGATGAAATCGCCTTTCCTTGGAAGGCAGTAAGCTACAAATTAACTTAAAATACTTGCCTTCCTTCCACTATTAGCAAGTCTCTATTTTACAGCTTGGCTTAGGTAAAGACAAAACAAGACCTCAAGTCTAACCGTACTGCATTGTTCAGTGTAATCCAGAAGTGGGGTGACTATGATTAAGAAGCCTCCTAATCATTATTATTGTCGTATTCTAAGTAGATTTAGACTATCCTTTCTTTCTTTAAAATAAAAACAGGAAGTAAGTTTTTTTTTTTAACCAGTGAATGTGTGGTTTTTCTGATTAACCACAAGAAGATTTTTGTGAAGGCCTTATCACCCCGCAAACCATCTTTGGTGTGATCAGTCCTTATGGTAAATCCTGGTCTGGATTCATATGACACTCACGGACTGCCTTCCTGATGAAAGAGCAAGTTTGTTCTGAGTTTCTTATTTTTAAGTCCCAACCAAGTTTTTTTTTTGGCCAGAGTTTTTAATTTATAACTGTCAATTCACACAATGAAGTAAGTCAACAACTATTTTCAATGAAGAACTACAGGCTGCTGAATTCTCCCCCCAATGCCCGCAAGTTCTTCCATGTGTATGTATTGGCAGAATGATTGTCTGCTGGCTTGCATTTTAGGACATGTGATGTCTTTCTCACTAGATTTTTGAAAAAAGTCATTAATGTGAATTAATTTTAGTGAAAGTATTTAGTATTCACATGCTTGCTAGTTCAACTCCACTTCCGGTCACAAATTATTCTCCCACTCTCATATCTAAACTAAAGTCCTCCATCTGTAGATTTCAGTGTATGGATCTCAGGCCAGAATTAGTGCATGAAGAGCTGCTGTCCTGAATTGCACTCCCACATAAAATTAGACTGCTTAAATTACATTGAAATCAGTAGCTCAGGTCTACTAGATGTAGAACATTACAGAATTCTATTTTCTGAAGACTACATTCTTGGCTGTTGTATGGTATGCCACATTGTTGCTTCGAGAGCTAATCTGGGAAGCAGGGCAAGCATTTTAAAAATAAATAACCAGTATTTTTTTCCTTCCACTGTCTTTTTGTTTACTATTTGCTTTTATTGTTTGTTGTGTTTTTTTCTTCTATTATGCTTTGATCATCTAAAAATGTTATAAGCCCACATTGGAGCCCTTTTGGAACAAAAGTGGGGAAATAATATTCTAAGTAAAGTAATTAAATTGTTAATTTAGTCATAGTGTCGACTCAATTATGTAAGATGCAAATAATAATAAACTAGATGTGATATTGTGAGCCATCACTTTAGGAGACTATGTATGCTTCACTATTCATCTGTTGATGCCGAGCACATGTCTGTAACTTTTCCTGCTTGTATCCTTGCACTTCAGTTTTACTTGGAAGTAGTTGACTGTAATGTAATTTGTTTCTAGCAGAAGATATTTGGGATAACTACCTTACACACTGATAATGCTAGTCATTAGCCATACGATTCTAAACAGAGTTATACCCTCCTAAATGGACTTAGAAGGGTATATGGTAGACCCCCACCATTTGTGGATTTTTTACTTGCTATTTCTCTTATCCATGGTCCGCAGTCCAATCACATGCTATGGTCTCCAGCCTGTTTTTGCTCCCACTGCACACATTGTTAAATTTTGCAAGAAGTTTGGTTGTTATACTACTGGGAGAAAGCAGACTCCTGCTTTCCAGTATTCACAGATTTTACCATTCATGATGATCCCAGGAACGAATCTCCTTAGCTGAGTTCCTTACAGTGTAACTCTTGTCAAGTTACTCTACTTTAAGACCATTCATTTCAATGGTCTTACGCTGGAGTAACTCTACATAGTATTGCACCGCTAGTCAGTTATTAGAACTTTAGAAGCAATAATCTGGTTTACTTTGAGTATTAGCTATCTTTGAAAGAAATTGTAAAATCATCTGTAAAACTATATTTTCAATAAAGTTCTTGGTAAGGCACATTACAAAACAAAATAATAATAAATGTAACAAAATATACCCAGCTAAAAAATAAAAAGTGACTATATGATGTGCATGCATCTGTGTAGTAGCTGTTGTTCATGCACTGCATAGTTAACCATTTAATGGTTTTTAGAGGCTGACAGAGTAAATCTCCAAACTTAAATTGTTATGCCCCTTATCCATATTACCTAATAATAACAGCCGCTTAATGGAGAATAATGGATGCTAACACTGTATTGAATTTTTATGGTTTAACATCTGTTGCTGAGATATGTTCAAGCTTGAGGCATCCACCCCCTTTTCAACACCAGCATATCTGATACTTCCAGTGAAGTTCTTTCTCTTAATTAAAAATTGGAATTCCAATTTTAGTTGTGAAATTTTCGGTCTGCCAATGCTACCTTTAATGGAACATATGCACGTATGGGATCGTCCAAAGCCGCTTTCTGTACATTCTGAGATGGTGTATTATTAACAGTGTGAGATTTTCTAAGCATTTTGTGCTGTCTTTTCAGTAGTTTCGAAGGAAAATATTTAAAGTAATATATTTAAAGTAAAGTAAAATATTTAAAGCTTACTACAATTTCCTGAACATATGAGATGTTATGCTTTAATCCTTTTTTCTCTCCTATGCTTTGAAATTCGAAGAAGTCAATCTTCCCAAGTCATTTCAAATAAATGTTTTTGATACTTACACTTACCAGTGTTTGTTTTAATTCTGATAGAACTTTAGTGCTTCTGGTTCTCAGGATCTGCCTTCTATGTGTCATGACATTAATCGGGGGCTCGAGTTGAAAGATTGTTCCATTCACACTGCGCACCTATAGGGATTTGCATTTCTCAAGCAACACCAACGCTCTGTGCCACATGGCAAGCAGCTATAGTACGGGATCTGCTGTTTAAAGACTGAAAAAAACAGGAGCCTTCTGAGTATTAGCAATCCCTCCAGTGCACTGAGAGTAGCTGTCTAGACTGTGGACCAGGTGGCCTTGCGAGATAGCGATTTAGTTCCTCCAAAGCAAGTGTGGTCCTTTGGACTGATAGAAGAGAAATGGGATAATTTAGCTAGAAAGCCACCCGGAACTGGTTTCCAAAAGTTCTTAGATAACATAGCCAGCCCTGTTCAGATAACTTATTTCAGGTGCCTACCAAGTAGAAATTGGAATCATGGCCAGTCTCCCTGCAGTCTTCACATATTTGCAATAACGTTTGAAACTGTATGCAATACAGACCATCACTGTATAAATTCTAACTGCATGGGTCTGTATCATGACTTTAAGTAGCCCTACACACAAGTTACAGTGAAGAGATGTACTGTCCATGTACACTTGATTTTTTAAAATATGTGCACTGAGTACCGTATTTTTTGGACCATAAGACTCACTTTTTCTTCCAAAAAAAGTGGGAGGAAAAGTGAGTGCGTCTTATGGACCGAAAGTTCAGAATATTTTTTTTCCCTGTTTTCCTCCTTTAAAAACTAGGTGCATCTGAAGGTCAGGTGCGTCTTATGGTCCGAAAAATACGGTAATTCTTATGTTACATTCAGTGCACTTATAGCTGATACCAACCCCACATTTATTGAGACACTGGTCTTTAGTTTCAATTGCAAAGTGAATGCATGCTGGTTCTTTCTAATGAACAGGTGGATGCATCTACATACACAATGTGCGTGAGTTCACTGCAGCAGGGATACTAATGGCTGGGGAACAGTGTACAGGCCTCATGTTTAGAGCCTTTGCAAATATAGCTTGTGCACATGGACTCTGATGGGGCCACGGCTGGTTCTCGCCCCTTCGCATGCACTACATGACTGTGTTGTCTGAACAGACATCACCACTCATAGCGAGGGATCATTTCCCGCCCAAGGCTGTAGCCACCCTTCTTCATTGGGTGGTGGATAGCAATATTTCTGGGTGGGGCCAGAATCTCCTAGCCAGTTTGCAAAGGTAATAATATCATGGTTGGGGAGGATCCATGCCTCAGGCTGAGGAAGCCAGTCATCCCTGCCTGAAGTTGCTCCTGATGTCCTGGAACATTTTGCTGTGCTTGCAGTCATAGTGGCTGAAGGGGAAATTAAGAAGAGAGAGAGAGAGAGAGAGAGAGCTTTTTCCCCATTCTAAAAACAAGCCCCAGTTCTTTAAATGGAAACTGCAATGGCACTTTTTTTTTTTGCAAGTGGAACAGAGTACTCCATCAAGTAGGGTGAAGCGGCATCCTCTGGCCCCAGAGTGGCATGAGCCCTGCTTTATTTCCCCTTTCCACTATATGCTTATGGCTGAAGTAAGCATTCCAGTCCATGTTAGTGATTATGAACAGAGAATCACAGGTTGGCAGTGAGTCTGAACATGGGGGTAATCACGTGTATGTGAGGCTTCAGAAACTACAGTGGTATTGCTCAGATCCCTGATTACTCAACTCTCATGACTATGGATATTCATTGTACAGCCTCTCTATAATATCAGACTATGGAAAACAAATAGCTCTTTGAAATGTTTATTTATTGCATTCGTGTGCCAGTTTTGGCCTACCAAGACACCCTCTCTTCCAAGGCAGCAATATGGGAGGAACTGTTCTGTAGTGATGTGCAGTAACGTTTGTTTCACCTTTTTTTTTTACTGTCAAGTCACAGATTACTTATGGCAACCTCATGGGGTGTCAAAGGTGGTTTGCCATTGTCTGCCTGCACGTTGCAGCCCTGATATTCCTTAATGGTCTCCTATCCAAATACTGATCGAGGCCAACTGTACGTAACTTCTGAGATCTGACAAGATCAGGCTAGCCTGGGCTATCCTAGCCAGGGTTGTCTCACTTAGGCATCTTTTATTTGTGACTGCCCTTCTAACGGGCTAATTTTTATGTATTTTGACTAACTCAAAGGCCTTTTTGACTATGCATTCAAAAGCCATACATTACAGCCCTATCCCTGCTGAGCCGTGTTGGCACAGTGTCACAGAAATGCTGAGCTGAGAGTTTAGAATTAGGGACAACTTTTAAAACCAGGTAAGCTGAGCCAAATGTTTAGAGTTAGTGACAATTTTTTAAGTCATCTAGGCCTGAGTCCACAGTCTTCAATCATCTAGTTGCCTTCTGCTATCTACTAATGTTTGAATTCTTCAGTCATCAGAGGTGCAGCATCGATCGACTGTGGCTTTCGTTTTTTGCCCACATATCCTTAGGAATAGTAATGGTCACACAAAGTGCTTCTATTTACCTTCACTTTTTTTCTTATGCAGCCATTATAATTTGAATGCCACTTTCTTACAGTCTTGAATGCCTTCTGTTTTACTTGGTTTCCATTTATTCCTAGTTATTGAGCACTAATAACTGTTATTGGAAGATATAGGAAGCATCAAGTCTACCATTTAATACTCTGGTCTTAAACATAACTCCTTGGGGAAATCCTGTTGGAAGTCACTTTCTGGAAGGAAGCATGCACCCTCAGTTCTTGTGACTTGTGACTTTTCCTCATGTCTTTCTTTCCTTGGTCTTGGCACCATACTGATTCAGTTGATCCCCTGAATTCTGTGTGCATTTTTTGTGCCTTAAGTTTTCACTGTGTTCGTTTGTTTTTCCCTGCTTTTTTTGTTCTTATGAGACCACTTTTACCCTGATGTTTTTCTGAAAGCCAATTTTCAAGAATCCTTTTCCTTGTGCATAACATTTCCTTGTCCCACCCACTCATACTCACCTCTAGCCCACTTTTCAGTGGTTGGACTGTTGTGATCAGATCATTCCCTCTCCTTCCCTCCCACCTTGAAGATGAGCAGTTTCATTTTCTTTTTAAAAAAATGGCACTAAAATATTGATATATTGCTAGAGTGTTGTAACAATAGGCTTAGCAGGTTGTCTGAATTCCCAGCTTTTGTTATAAAAAAAGTAATTCTCTACTTCCTTACCTCACAAAGATATTTTAAAAAGGTATTTCTCTGTGAGGGAAGGAGCTGGAGACTTAAAAAAAAGAAAGAAAGCTGGGAATTCATACAACCTGCTAAGCCTATTGTTACAACACTCTAGTGATATATCAATATTTTAGTGCAATTTTTAAAAATGAGGGTGCTGTGACTCCACCAATGGTGACAGCACTCTCCCTTGAAAATCCTCATTATTGAAGGCATGTATGGAAGAAAATAAACTGACTACAAACCAGTGGAAATGTGGGGGGAGAGTAGACATGCAGAAGAATCATACAATTCCAATGCTGGCAGATCGACTGCCAAGAAAAACAGGAGGAATTCAAGCATGCAGGAAAGCCCTATACTGAAGTAATTGTGATGTGGGCGATCTGTGAGCATTTATTTTTAATTCAAAGAGGACACTAATTTGTTTAGGGAAATGGCACTGAGAGAAGGGGTTTTCTTTTCCACACTGTTTCCCTGATCCAATCTACCCCTCTTTAATTCCTGCAGGCTTAGTTGCAGCCGGGAGGGTAGGTTATAATTCACATGGAGCATGGAAGGAAAGGGATAAATCCCACAAAGCTATTTGTCCAATTGAATTAGCAGACTCATGTGGCTGCTTTGAGGTTAACTCCACTACCACCCCCGCACCGTCTCTGTGGGATCCTGACTGCTGATCTTCTCCTTGTTATCTGGTTGGCCTTGATTCAGACCAGGTGCTCTGAGGCTAAAAACTAGCTGTCAATTTCAGGCCCTTGTTCACAGCACAAAGTGCTTACTGAACTTTGCATAACTGTATTTTAAACAACGGGTGTGCTCCAGATTAAAGAAGCGTATTTAAATCCAGTGAATTTCGGTGGGAGAATTGTGCACGTGATTGCCTTTGCCTGAATCATGCCCGACGATGGTGTTTATAGAATGGAAGAAACAAAGTATGTTGCAACCGCTGTCACCACTTGTTTTGAATCCCATTGGCCTAATTCCACTGAGGGATCATATCAGTGTATGTGATCTGAAACAGAGATCCTTAGCATTGGGGCAGGATCCAAAGAACAGCAACACTCGTCTTGGGAACCGAAAGGGACTTCAGGCTTGTTGTTCTTAAACAGCAGCTTCACTCATTCTGCAGGGGAAACTTTTCTTGAAACTGCAGTTTCAAAAGCCATTTCTGAGATGCTATGGGGAGCCAGCTGTTCAGAAGGTATAAATGAGAAATTCCCTAACATAAGCCTTTTGCACTAGCTTGACCGTGGTGGTATTCTAATCGTAGCACGTACATTTCTGGTTTGGTGTTAACATGCTAAATATGAAGAGATATTTGTGTATGGTGTTCATACAATATAAAAGTCAATTGTCACAATGCAGGGAAAATAAGTCTTATTCAATACCACTGAAATTAATGGGACAGAAGTACGACTAACTGTATTTGGATTTGGACCAATTATACGTTGTAGGTGAACACTAGAAGATTCTGAAGAAGAAATTTTGCCAGTGGTGCCTAAGTATTCATATAGTGCTTTTGAGTATTCAAGAGAGTCTGCGTGCTTTATTGCCCTTATTTATGTATGGCAAATTTATTTCAAAAAGTGATGTTATAGTTGCAAGCCATTTTGGCTATGCCCTTGTAAATCCACTGAAGTCTATGGGGTTAGAAGGCTGTAACTGCTTAGGATTGTAGTGCAAGTCCCAATGAACTTGCCATTACTTCTGAACAGGATGGCACTGCGTATTGATGGAGAGCACCTAAATTACTTTCCCCATGTAAATAAATAATGATTAAATTGAAGAATTAAAAGATGAGCTGGATAGGATTAATGCAGTGTGTAATGCAGAATCATACAAAGTCCCAGCTGGATAAGGCGAAGGGGCCATCTTGTTCTCTATAGTGGCCCACCAGATATCTGGGTTGACCCACATTTGCCACAAACCTTGGACTACTGGTAAATATTATGGCAGTCCTGCTGCAGTTTGCTGCTGTTGACAAATTCCATACAGATAAATTATCCTCAATGCCGAAACTAAAGCACATATTTTGCTAGAAGTGTATGCTCACTAAGTATGTGTCCCTCTGAGCTCAGATATTCGAGGTGATCAAAAGTCACATGAGAACTTTGATCCAGTCTATAGTTTGTAAGGATGCCATACAGTGAATCATCTTTTATTTGGAAATAAACCCCAATGGGGATTACTCCAAAGTAAGTGTTCAGAGGATTTCACCCTTAACGTATGTTTACTAATGAGCTGCAGCAAATCTTTTTTGATGAGACGCCATTCAGACTGCTGACTTTTGTTCATAATCTTCTAACTGTGATGTGTTTTTTGTTTTACAAGTTTGGGTGAAATATCCACAAAGCATAACTAAGAGGAGAATCAGAGCCACCACTTTTCTTCTGCTATTTGTGCAGTGCAGTGTTTCTATTCAGAAGTAAGTCTCACTGTGTTCAACAGCTCGTGCTTTTAGGGCTGCCAGGTTTCCTGCTTCAGCGAGACTGAGGCAGCCTCAGTCTCCCATTGCTGCTCAGTAGGAAAGTGGGAGAAAGATGGGGGGAACACGTGTTGCTTTGACGTGCAACATCACTCCTAGTACAAAATGACATCATGTCAGGGTGATGTTGTTGGATACCCCCAGACTCTATGGTTTTACTATAGAGCTTTGGTGTTACCTCCATACAATGATGTCACTTCCATTTTCATGCTAGAAGTGATGACATGCATCAAAGCAATGAGTATTTGAATGTCCCTGCCACCGGAAACCTCCCCTAGGTGGGCAGTACTGGTCTGGCAACCCTATCATACTTCCAAAAAGTGTGCCAAGCATTGTAGCTTCTGGCCTAACTACAAATTACGAGATCCTCAGGTTGTTTCTAGAAGAATTTTTAAAAGGACCACATAGAAGTAAATCCAGTTTTATTCAGTGGGGCTTCCACTCAGGAAAGTGTTCTTAGGACTGCAGCCTCTAGACCTCCTATGAAGACTTTCACGTCTAGGCTTGCCAACCTTCCCCAGAGATACAATTGATCTCCAGACTACAGAGACCAGTTCCACTGGAGAAATTGGCTGCTTTGGAAGATGGACTCTATGGCATGATCCCCTCTCCAAACCCCACCAGGCTCCACACCCAAATCTTCAAGAATTTCCCAGCCCAGAGTTGGTAACCTTACATCAGACATACATTGTAAGTTCCATGCTTGGAACTCAATTCCCAGGCACGTGGGGACCCAATTTAGGTTGGGACCTTGGCATGCAGGGAGAAGGTGCTTCAGCTTCCCTACTGCTCTTCTTGCAATCTGAAATATGCACATAGGGAGCTCTCACTGGGGGCTAATAGCACCCCCCCCCAGAGCCATTTCAGGTTAGAAAAATGATGTGGAGGGAAGGCTGGACCTCTTGTCCCTACGCAACATGGTTCTGATCCAAACTGAGCTCCTGCAGGCTTGGGAATTTAGTTCCTCATGTGGAACTCACCATATATGTTTGATTGAAAGCCCTTGTGGCAAACCCAAGGACTTTGTAAAAAAGGTAAAGGTAAAGGTTCCCTTGCTCGAAAGCCAGTCGAATCCGACTCTAGGGTTGCGGTGCTCATCTCCATTTCAAAGCCGTGGTCATGTGGCCGGCATGACTAAACACCAAGGCGCACGGAACGCTGTTACCTTCTCACCTAAGTGGTACCTATTTATCTACTTGCAATGTCTTGCTTTCAAACTGCTAGGTTGGCAGGAGCTGGAACTAGAGACGGGAGCTCACTCCATCATGCGGCACCCGGGTCTTGAACTGCTGAACTACTGACCTTCCGCAGCCTGCAGTTCAGCGTCTTAACCACTTGAGCCACCGCAGCTCCTAAGGACATTGCAACCTGTAGCTATTTATTTAGTTATCATTTTGTTTCTTCCCCTCCTGATTGAGAATTCCTTGAGGAGTGATAGACTTTATGGATTACTAAATATCATTTTAAAATTATTATCCTTATTGAGGGGGGAAAATTCAGGGTGTTTTCCACATTTAAGGATGCCAGCCTCCAGGTGGAACCTGGGAACCCCCCAGAATCACACCTGATCTCCAGACCACAGAGGTCAGTTCCCCAGGAGAAAATAGATGCTTTGGAGGGTGAACCCCAGGATGTTGTACCCCACGGAGTTCTCTGCCTTCCCCAAGCTCCATCCCCAAATCTCCAGGAGTTCCCCCGCCCTGGATCTGGCAACCCTTCCCCCCACTTATGTAGGGTCCCCGTTGTTGCCACTGATGCGAGAGGGCTTCCGCATGACGGGTTTCCTCATCGCTCCTTGCTCCAGTCCACTGGCAACAGACACTTGCCCACCACAACCATCCTGTGCCACAAAGGCTTTTTCAGTTTTTCGAAATATGTAACAGAGTATTGTTGTATCAAACCCAGGGTAAATAACCCTTTGGGGAAACTGCCTTGATTTTTATGATGCACCAAACAGTTTTGAAAGTTTGGATGCTAAGACAGGTTTGATGCTAAGACACTTTTGATGGGAAGACAGTTCAGCTTGCAAAGGGGCTGTTTTCTCCGGGGGAACTGATTTATGTTGTTTGGAAATCAGTTGTAATCCCAGGAGCTCTCCAGCCACTACCTGGAGGTTGGCAACCCAAGGCAAAGAAACCAGTGTTGTGGCACTTTTCCAGTTTGTTTCAATTTCTGCCTAAGGCTAGGTTGCCCTCAATATTTTCTTTATTTTTATGAATGTGCTCATTTTTAAACTTCTCAGGGACTCTTCAGATCTGCCTAAAACTATTACACATGAGATTTGTGGATATTCCATGGGGCATCTAAGGTCTATGTCTCTGAGTGCAACTGCTTGGGAAAGAGCCCTTCAGATTCCAATCACTGGCATAGAGTTATTAAAACCACACTGTTATTCCTTTGTCAAAAATTGTAAAGGGCATTATTTATAAGAGGCTCAATATACGATAGAATGTTGTATAAGTACATTGTTTTGTGTTCTTCTTGCTAACTCTGCAACTGACTAAACCATTATATTCTCCGAACATTGCTTTGCTGAGATCACCCGTGACAATGGTGTAAAAACAAACGTGTTTTAACACGATAAAGTCCCTATATAATTTAAGAGTGGTGCTCCCTGCACCAAAACCTGTGTTAATTTCAACTCTAGTCATTGCAAAGAAAAACACCTGCTTGGCTCCCCCCAGCCAATTGAAAAAAATATTTCTAGTGGAGGGGAGGCCTCTAGGAACCCATTTCTGCAGTGTGCTGAGCATCACATAATCCAGCTTGCTAAATATCACTATCCACACCCATAATAAATGAGAACGCAGGGTACTGACTACTCCGCTTAATCATCTCCTTCCCCTAAGCTCAGTAAGATTTCCAGAGAATCTTGTAGGCTCATTAATTCAAACACTTGACATATACTTGGGAGTTATGTTTTCTTTGTTTAAAGAATCAGATGTCATCTTCCTAGGAGACTGTTAGGATAAGATCCACTTCAGTTTTTATGCTGCAGTTGAAAAATCTTCATTTTCCCCTTAATAAATATATAAGAAAGACTCACTAGTCTTAAGAAAATCCTGATTTTTTTTTTTGGGGGGGGGAAAGAAATCCTCACCAAAAATAATTTTGTTCTGTTTTTTAGAACTCTAAAACATTAAGGTAAAATAATAAACACAAATATTAACATTGTTTCTTAGTAACTATATTGCAGGTTACACCAAGTGGTTCTCTTTCTGGATCTTGGAACATGAGCTGGTGGATTTTGGTTGAAATAGTTACAAGATGTAAAATGAACAACACGCCGAATGGATCTCTTTGAAATATGGATAATGCTAGTAGCATTCTTGAAATCGACTTCCAGTGTCTGCAACCAGTTTCTTGGGATCCAGAGGTTTTGATTGTCCTGGTATGGCCACATACCTGAGCCTAATGTTGCAATCCTAAACTGCATTTACTAGGAAGCCCCACTGAACTTGGAGGGACCTGCCTCCAAATAAGCCTGTTTCGAAGAAGTCTGTAAATAGGTCAGAGGAGAGAAAGAGGGGGCCATGCCCTCTAAATTTAGTAAACATTAGTGTTTATACTAAGAACCAATTGATGAACTTGTCTCTGTGTGGGGGTGGGTAGAGAGTGAAATCTGATGTGGTGACTGATAGTGGTGTCTCAGGGAGGTTTGTATTCATTCCTGCCCACACCTGCTCTAGTATGTAACAGGGCCAAGAACTAAAGTTACCAACTTGCCATCCTTTCTACCAGTTATCAGTGTTGGGATCAATGAGTTGACTAGCTTCACCTCCCCTGCCCCAGTTTGTTCTATGTTGTGGTCCCACATTCTCGCACTGTATGTCCCTCAACTGACTCTAAAAGCAGGTGCCACAAGATTGACTTTCTGTTTGTCTCATAATATCCTTTTCTTGATTTGTGGGGATTTGAAGCTGGACTTCAGGGAGAAAGAAAAGCCGCTGATAATGAGGGAAATACAAAAGCCCTAATATGAGAGCCAGCATGGTGTAATGTTAAGAGTGTTGGAGCAGTATCTGGGAGACCTGAGTTCCAATCCCAACTCATGCCATGGAAGCTCGCTGGGTGACCTCGGGCCAGTTACACTCTCTCAACCTAACTCACCTCACAGGGTTGTTGTGAGGAAAAAATAGAGGAGAGGAGAATGATGGAAGCCACTTTGCGTCCCCACTGGGGGAAAAAAGGGGTATAAATTAATTAAATAAATGAAAATAAAGACTTCTGAAAAAGATGCCTTGCTTATAAGCCTTGCAGCAGCAAGTGCTGGATCACTGATTAAGATAGAATGCAAGCCTGACCGGACCTTTGTTTGGTCCCAGTCAGAGGGTAGGATGTATTGATTCTACACTTGTAGATAACACTGATTTTTTAAAAATTCTCATACTTGTAACATAGGTAGAGTTAAAGGTTCCCTTGCTCGAAAGCCAGTCGAATCCGACTCTAGGGTTGCGGTACTCATCTCCGTTTCAAAGCCGAAGAGCCAGCGCTGTCCGCAGCCCCGTAGCTAGGGAATTCTTTGGGAGGGGGCCTTGGGGGGGGGCGCCAGCTAATTAAATGGAAGTACAGTGCAGGTGGTAAGTTGGAGCACTTTGGGGGCAGCCCTGGAGGGAGGGAGCCCAGAAGAAACACAAGGGGGCCGGGCCCCGTGGGCCCCATGTTAGCTACGGCCCTGGCTGTCCGAAGACATTTCCGTGGTCATGTGGCCGGCATGACTAAACACCAAGGCGCACAGAATGCTGTTACCTTCCCACTGAAGTGGTACCTATTTATCTACTTGCAATGTCTTGCTTTCGAACTGCTAGGTTGGCAGGAGCTGGAACTAGAGAAGGGAGCTCACTCCGTCATGCGGCACACTCGGGTCTCGAACTGCTGAACTACTGACCTTCCACAGCCTGCAGTTCAGCATCTTAACCACTTGAGCCACCGCAGCTCCTTACTTGTAACATAATGCAATGTTAAACAAAGATTTTAGGACAAGAGTAAGTTAAAATGTCAGATTGGTTGTCTTTTGGCATCTTCTTTTCTAACTACAGAAACTGCTGATTGAGGTTACACTAGAATTTTGGCTGAGCCAGATGCCTTCCAGTTCTCTTTTGCTCTTTTCCCATAGCTTGGTTTTCTCATTGCCTCCATTCTCCTCCAGCAGCTTTCCACTTTAACTTGGAGGATTTTTAAGTCACTTTTGGAATTGGCACGGAATTGCCAGTTTTCAGGACACATCTTTCTCCCACCCTTTATAAAATAGAAGTCTGTGTATACACTTATGTACATTGATTAAAGCACTGTGCAGAAAGAAAAGAACGGTTGTGCTGTGATTTAATCAATAAACACTTGAACATCTACGGATACTTAAATCACCATGTAAAAAGGAGTTTTGATGGAACTGTGCTTCGCATCAACATGCCTTTTTGTATGGTGTGTTAAGGTACATGCACATGAGTATGTGCATCACTAAGCAGCAAGCATCTACATTGGTCAGACCAAAGTCTGGAACGCTGAAATGGAGGAGTAGCAGATTGCTAATGCATTTGCATCTCTTTGCAAACATGATAACACAATTCAGAGCTCCAAAATCTATTTGAATACTAACACAGAAGGAATTCCAGGAGCAGAGCTTACTTTTCCTTCTTAGAATAAACAAAGGTTCGTTACCACAATTCTCCTGTGAAGAGCCAGTAGACTTTGACCTCTGTTGGAATGTGCATTATAGGAATAAATGCTTTCCTGCATCCCATTACAGAGGGTTTTGTGTCATGTTCACTTCCCTCTCGCGCTATTACCACTCCATTTAAGGAACTGCAGGGTGGGGTAATGTCCCCCTCCACCCAATGTTACAGCCTTCATATGATTATTTCATATAATTATTTGTCGTTTTGATCCATTCACTGAATGGCCGTTCCTATGAAATGGATCTACCTCTTAAGTGCACATGTTAAAGGCACAAATCCTTTTGTGTCAGAAATGGGGGCTGATCTGCGTTTTCCTTTTGGAATCCTTATTATGAGATTCACAAAGAAACCACAAGTTATTCATTTCAAAGAAGCATTACAATTCTTGAACTGATCCTTGCTCCCTCCTTTCAATAGCTGATGTTGTAATCCTGGGTTTCAATACAGTATAGATGTGTTTAAGTGTGGATTCTGGCTCACGCAAGTGGTCTACTTGCTTTTCTAAGCATCACTTCAGAGGAGAACTGTGTGCAAATGTGATCCTCCTTCCTTGAAAACACCCACAAAGGAGAAGCCAGGATATCATGCAAGTATCATGCAAAAACAGCCCAGATTTTCAAAGACGCTTTCCAGACAGCGATCCATCCTGATTTCACATTTAGCACTATAGCAGAACAAGGGCTGCGGTGGCTCAAGTGGTTAAGATGCTGAGCTGCAGACTAGGAGGTTGGTAGTTCAGCAGTTTGAGACCCGAGTGCCGCATGATGGAGTTAGCTCCCGTCTCTGGTCCCAGCTCCTGCCAACCTAGCAGTTCGAAAGCAAGAAATTGCAAGTAGATAAATAGGTACCACTTCAGTGGGAAGGTAACAGCGTTCCGTGTGCCTCGGCATCTAGTCATGCTGGACACATGACCATGGTAACATCTTCGGACAGCGCTGGCACTTCGGCTTGGAAACGAAGATAAGCACCACATCCTTTACTATAGTAGAACTTGCCAGAATCCAGAACCAGTGACAAATTATTGGCATTCCCACAGAATGCACAGGGGAGAGGGGTATTGCAAGCAGTGACAGTGGAGGAGAACTGCATGCTATCTGGAGATCTCCCCCACAACAACAACAAAACGTTGCATTTTCAAAGCTGTGAAAATGCTGTTTCATCATTGAAGAATCCATGCATCCATTTGTATGTGTGTAGAATGTGGCTTCCTGCAACATCATTAAACAATAAAATGAATATCTTGAAAGACCCTGATAATTAAACCTGTTTAAAGGTAAAGGTAAAGGTTCCCTTGCTCGAAAGCCAGTCGAATGCGACTCTAGGGTTGCGGTGCTCATCTCCGTTTCAAAGCTAAAGAGCCAGCGCTGTCTGAAGACGTTTCCGTGGTCATGTGGCCAGCATGACTAAACACCAAGGTGCACGGAACGCTGTTTACTAACCTGTTTACTTAGAAGTAAATCCCATCGGTTGTAGAAAAGCATGCGTGGGAATCTACTGTGTCCATGTGTAACTGTACATGATTACTGAATTATCTACATTTTGTGTTCTTTTCAATTGACAGTAATTTATCGCCCAGCATGCTTTCTTTCAATTTTAATTAACCACTGTAAGTTTGCTGGTGGATTCTTTCATTTATTTAGTAGATGCGTTTCAATAATATAAGGGGATTCTCCCTCTTCTGGATGTTTTCAAACATTTGCTTTTATATTTCTTAATCCTAACCTTTTCTAGAGTTCTTCAGTATTTTTCCTTGTGTCACTTTTGAGACACCTTTATTTTAATATCTCCAGTGATCACTGTGCAGAGTAACCTTTGACAAGGTCTGTTACTAACTAGTATTTACTGCTTTTTACAAAGTGAAGAACTTAGTTTTGACAAAGGGCAGACATTAGTGACTTCTGCTTCACAAGCATGCCTGGAGTTCATAAAACATGGAGACAGGTACTGAAAATATGTCTCTTTTACCATTTTTTTACTAT
>NW_015162477.1:1455234-1462282 GCF_001447785.1 Gekko japonicus
TTTTGGAAGAGGATTTAGAACATCTTTAAACAAAGGGCCTGATCTAGCCAGGACTCTCTCCACACGGGCACACACTTTCTTACAATGAATATAGATGTTCCAAGGGGGCAAGATGAATGTGAGGTAGGGAGATTGGGATCTTGTTACAGGTTTTGCCCGTTCATTGGAATACATGAATAGAGCCCATATGTATGCAAGTGGAAATGTGTAGTCTTTCTCTGTGTGATTCAGAGTCCTGAAGAAACAGGGTGCCTGCAGAAAGAACCATAGATGCATCCATTTGTATGTGTGTAGAGTACATATGTGCACAGGCACTTGAACATACATTCCAACAAATGTGTGTCTGTTGGGGCAAAGCTTTCTGCCATGATCCCACTCCGATATATCTTCATTCTACTGCCTTAGCATGGCTGAACTGTGATTAGACTAAGTGCTGGATGAAGAAAAGGGACAACAGCCCAGTTACTTACACAGTCACTTACACAGCAGCAAAACTTGTGGTTGATGCTGTTGTCTTTGGATTGGGCAGGAGAAAAAGAATACTGTCCAATCAGTGTGAGTGTGACTGTGGTATGCAGCAGCCAGTATCTTGCCTGTTGTTCTCCAGAAGAACTCTGAAGTCCTAATGTATAGGTTTGTTCTTCGTAGGGTATCCATCCTCCAAGTGGAGTCTGGAGATCTCTTGGAGTTACAGTTTATCTCCAGACTGCAGAGATCAGTTCCCCTGGAGAAAATGGCAGTCTTGGAGAGTGATCTCTATGGCATAATACCCTGCTGAGGCTCCATCTCCAAATCTCCAGGAGTTTCCTTACTTGGAGTTGGCAACCCTAGTTCATGGGTACTTTCTTTGTTTAAGCTCTAGTAATGACTCTGGCTTCTGTTCAAGTATCCTATCCATGCAAATCCCCTTGTTGTAAAACATAGAATGCTCCCACTCCAAACGTGTTGGATCTCCCCTGTACAGGCAGGCAACTCCATGCAATCTGTTTACTTCATTAACCACCATATATCTGGAGGCTCCATCAAGGCCCTGATCTATTAAAGCTATTTAAAAAAAACAAGGAATTTTAAGAATAATAAGAAGAACACTTTTGTCAAGTTCTTGAGCCATGCGGTGCTCAACCAAGTGAATGATATATGATGACTAGGACCAGAGCAGTTCCAATGTAAGGATTCCAGTTCTTATGTTCCTTTTCCAGCAACCTCCCTAGACATTCACTCCATAAGAATTTATATGTAGGAGTATTTTGGCACATTTTCATAACCAAATACTTGATGTTGCACCATCCAGTTTTCTTTCCAGTGCATTGTAGCATTACATATCAACAAGTTACCTGAAATATTAGTGTTATTCTTGATTAGCTACCTGGTAAGTGAGAAACTGACATTCTTTATCTGTGTAAACTTTTGGAAATCCTGGCTGCAGCTCTTTATTTACAAACTTGCAAATTTCATTCATCTTAACAGTAGACTCCCCCCCCCCCCCGGAGAATTTGTCTCGGCTTCAATAATTAGACACTGTTCCTTTGACCTAAGCTGTGTGCCTATGCCAAAGCACAGCAGGATATAAACATTAGTAAAAAATTAATGAGCATTTTTACTTGCTTTTTTTTTGCCCTTAAGATATGGGTTGGAAACTAATAGAGAGTCAGGTAGCACATCTGTAGTGCCCCTGAAGTTTGAAGGGCTTGGCACCTGAATGTCAGAACAGTGCATGGGCACCAGTGCTATTGTGCAATCATGGATCATGGGTGAATGGCAGAGACAAGCTGTCTCATTATAGTGAGTAGCTACTGATCTGACAATAATTTCCCTTTTATTAAATCCCATGTCATTGCTTTCCTGCCTTTTAAAACTGGAGGTGGAGCCAGGGGAGCAGGGATGTTTTGATGGATTGGGTTGGGCTGGTGAGAGTGAAAAGGAGGGAAAACAAAGGAAGGAACTGCCTGAGCAAAGGGAAAATATGGGAACTTATTTTAGCGGAGGCCAAATGCCAATATGGTTTAGAGGATGGAGTGTCAGACTAGGATCTGGGAGATCCAGGTTCGAATCCCCACACTGCCACGGACTGATCTTGAGCCTTCTGGAAGCAGTTGTAGAGCCCCCCCCTCTCGTAAACTACCTTGCAGAGTTGTTGTGAGGATAAAATGGAGGAGAGGATCACAATGTTAAGCTGATTTGGGTCCCCATTGAAAAGTGGTGTATAAATGAAGCCCATAAACAAAGGGGGATATATATTTTTATTTAATTAGTTCAGTTATACCTTGCCTTTCTCCCCAATGAGAACCCAAAGCGACTTATATCATTCTCCCTCTCTCCACTTTCCTGTGAGGTAGGTTAGGTCAAGATTGGTCCAAAATCACCCAGAAAGTTTTAATGGTAGATTTATTTATCGTATGGCAGAGTTACACCCAGGAAGTATATAATAACATAAAATATGTAACCAAGTTGATACAACAGGTATGCAGACAGATTGGGTAATCCCCCTAAATACTAGCATTCGATCCACTTACCGTAGTTGCAGTTGGAGAGAGTTCAAAGAGCTCGGTCACATTTCCCCACGGAAAGCACAACGCTCACATTCCTGTGACAGATGGAAAATAGTTTGGCGGGCTGCACCGCAGTTGCATTTGGGTCCTGGTATTTTGCCCCATTTAAACAACAGGTCTGCACAACTGCCAAAGCCTGTTTGTATTCTATTAGCAGTCTTCCATACTTTTTGCAGCAAGTTAAATCCTGCGGCTCTCTTGTTGGTGTTTATCAGGTTGTGGATATCAGGTGGAACTGACTGCAACCATGTTTGCAACCCTTCATTCCCTAGCATGAAATTTTGTGATAGCGGGATTTGTGTAGATCTTATTGCTGAGTGTGGGGATATTAGTCTGGATAGTCAGCCATGTCTTCGTAGAGTGGGGATTCGAACCCAAGTTTCCCACATCCTAGCTCAGCACTCTAACTGCTACAGCATACTGGTTCTCTAGAATTTTTGAAAATCAATGTTGGGGGGAATTAACTGGAGATCTTTGAAGGAAGTGAATTTTAGGAAAATAACAGTATTTTGAAGGGAATCTGAAGAAAACAGATGTAAATATTTTGGGACACAGAAATTTATGATGTTTAGGGGAAAAACATTTTATAGGCGGTGTTTGTGGGGGAATTAAACCGGTGTGGGTGGGTGGATTTTAGGCATGGGAAAATAAATTTGTGAGGGAGCTTTGTAAAGATATTAATGTTTTAGGAAAAATGAATGTTGGGAAAATAAATTATTGGGAGGAAATACATTCAGTGCGTGTTGGGCAGAGCAGTTGTAATTGGACTGTGGGCCTCTGACCCCACCACTGGCTTTTGCTACATTTGTAGCCTTGGGCAATCACATTATCTCCATCTAGTTTTCATTCTCTTTCTAAAAGTGGCCACCAAATGGCTCTGCGAAGCAGAACGTGATGCTCCCTCTAAGCTGTGGAGTCTTGTGAGCAAAAATTCAACTTTGTGAGCTACTGGCATTACAGTTGTGAGCAAGCAATTTGGCTGCTGCATAAATCAGTTTGCTTTGGAGCCATCCTTCCTGAGCTAAGACAAAAATCTGTGAGCCGGAGGCTAAAAAACTGTGAGCTAGCTCACACTAACTCAGCTTAGAGGGAACACTGACACCAGCATGCCTCTGAATACTGAGATTCGTTTTAGCCATTGTTGCTGATAATCAGGGCTAGTTTCACAATTAGTCCTGCTGAGGGGTTCACTTCTAGTAGTGGATTCTGGGAGGGTAGCAGTGTACTGTCTGCCTGTCACCTGCCTCCCATCCCACCTACCCAGCTCTACAACTGCTTCCCCCATCTTCCTCCTAATTAGTGTTGCCAAATCCAGCTTAGAAAATTCCTGGACATTTGATGGCAGTGGCTGGTGGCTGGGCTCAGTGGAGTTTGGAGAGAGAAAAGGAGCTCTGTAGTGTGTGTTATATGTCCTGTGATGACACATCCCTGCTATCATGTCCAGGTCAAAGGTTAATTCCTCCAACGCTCCTTCCTGTTAGGTCACTTCCTCTCACCAAAATTCAAATTTAAATATCCTGCCTTATATCACATCTTTTCCCTCCTACCTTATATCACTTGAAGGCTTCTGTATGCATGTGTTCTATATGTCATACTAACCCTTTGATCCTAAATTATTTGCACTGGCATGTGGGGCTGCTATAGTATCTAGTCATATTCAACTCAACCTAAAACCTCCTCAAAATATTCTTCAGTGTTTTTTTCAGTGGTAAGAAGAAAATATAGTCTGAAGACCCGCAGGAAAACATTGGCCAACAGCAGTTCAATCACTATTTTAATACCCAATCAGCTTCTGGCTATTGCCAGGTTGTGCCTGGCAACCAGCAGGAGGTTTGGGGGTGGGAGCAGTTTATCATAGAGCTTCTGGCAATTGCTAGAGATACCATGTATCACATCTGGGTTTTCCCTGGAAGTGATGTACAGGAGTGTATAGGATGTTGATGAAAAAATGTTTTCACCAACTACTTGGAGTGGTGGCGGGCAAGGACAACTGCTGGCAACAGGCCTGGAAGCCCTAGTCTGGCCTTTAATGTTTTCAGAGATGACAATCAATCAATTTTTCCTAGTCTCTATGGTGCTATGGCCCCCGTCACACGGGAGAATTAGATCCGCAAGAGGGATGGATCGGGGGCTCATCAAGCGGGCGTGATCACACCGCAACATCTGGGAAGCGGCGCGTACCCACCCCCGATCCGTCTCTTCCGGCTGAAGATGTGGATTAAAAAAACCCCTAGAAAACACTAGTACCTACCGGAAAATCCGCTGTAGGGACGGTCGTCTGATTGCCGGCGCGCCCGTCTCTCCTGCAGCATGCGAGGTCCTGCCGAACTGCACATGAACATGCATGCACAGCGGGCTTCCCTCGCTCTCCGGTCCGTGGCTTCCTCCCGGCATCTGATCATGCTGGGGAGGACCTGCGTGGCGGCTGGGGGGGATCTGTCTGATCCCGCCGCCGCGCTTCTCTTTTGATGCGGCTCAAAAAAGCCGCACTTTAGCCGTGCCTTTTCCCCCAGTGTGACCGGGGCCACTATAGCAGAAGCCATAGAGAATTTATTTGGACTGTAGCTACTCTATAAAATCCAATTCTTCTAGACTCTGCTGTTTTCTCCAGAAGAACTTATATGTGTAGTCTGGAGAGCAGTTGTAGTTCCAGGAGAATTCCAAGCCCTGCCTTGAAGTTGGTCACCATACATCTCATTGTTGTTTCTGCCTCTGGCCAGGAGATGGAGCTGCTAACTACTTTGCCTTTACTCTCTGCTAGGGCTCTTTAAAAACTGCAAGACAAACCCTGTATGCCCTTTAGGTCTTCCTTCTCACATGGCTCTTTTCTCTTGTGAGAGTTGGGTTACCACTTTGGTTGTCCTGGCAACAGACAACCAAGAATGGTGGCCGAGCTCTTGCAAGAGCAAAGAATCTCACAAGAATTTGGGAAGTCCAATAGGACATACCTGGACTGATGCACTATTTTAAAGCAGAGGACAAGTTAAATTAGCTTGCTCTGGCTCCTAAGCCAATGTGGAGGTGGAGATGCAAACAACTGGAGGGGGGGAAACCCCAGAAAAAATATTTCTTCTCCAAAGACTAAAAAATCCCAACAAAAATATGGGGTTTTTTTGGAGAGCACAAAACCCCTGGTATGACATATTTTCGTTAAGGAATGAGTGAAAAGCTTTTCAACACAAGGTTTTACTCACATAAGATGTAGAGTATGAAGATTTTTATGTACGTTGATCTAAACCATATACTGTAGACATATACAACTTATTTTCAATGATGCCTTTATTATGTGCATGTGATTAATAGGCTATATAAAATACATAATGATAATACTGTGATGCCACACCCCTGCTATCATGTCCAGGTCAAAGGTTAAGTCCTCTAACTCCTTCTTGTAAGATCACAGGAAGAGTTCAATGTTATAAAGTTTAGCTTTACAAGGCTGTTTGAGCTGTTATGTTTGTGTGAGACTATTTCTATCCAAATAGCACACTTTACTTTACTACAAAATTTGTGTTTTCTGTAAAACTTCTATTTTTTCCCTTCCCCTTGAAAACAAAGGTTCAGTTGCTAATATGGTTTACAAAAGCAACATGCTTTCCCTCTCTTTGGGGGGGGGGGGAAACATGGCAAACTTGACTTGGCAGAGTGGGCAGGCTCAAGCACCCCCACTTTTTAGTGGTATCCACATAGATATGAAATCCACAGCAGCCACCCATGTAAATTCCTACTTTATACCATCTGCTGTAAGTATGCTTACCATTCCCCTAGTGGGGATGGGGGATCCCCCACCCCAGCTACTGTTGCCTGCCATTGCTCCAAGCATTCCAAGAACTAACCTCTGTTTTTACCAGAAGTGACATAGCAGTGCAAGCACTGTCATCCCCGCCCCCATGTCCTACCTCCAAACATGCCACAATTTGCCAGGCATAGTCCGGCAACCCTAGCTCTATAATACAATGCAGCCCACCACCAGCAAATGCCAGGGGCTTGATAAACCTCCTGTTTTGTTGCCTATCTAGATTTCAAATCACATGGGTTTTTTTGCTATTCTTTCATATGTGTATTTTATAAACCCACAGCCATGTGTGGGCCTTCTTAGAGCAGCTTCCATAGACTATGTGCCAAGGTAGAGGAAGGATAGATGGAGAAAGACTGTTTAATCCAGAAGTGGCAATATCTGTACGTGTGCCAGATAGCATCGCACCAGACCATTTTGCTTGGCACATGCTAATAGGGTCTGCTTACTTTCAGTGTGTCAAGTACAATCCTTTCCTTGGTCCTTGCCTTTTTGTTTGCCATACTCCAACATCTGCACAGGTAGACTCCAGTGGGTTCTGACACTCTGTCCAGAAAGGTTGCCTACCCTGGTTTAACCCTTCCCCCTGGTTCTTTTCACAGTAAAAATCATGTTTTGTTTTTCACCCATGAGAAGCAAAGCACAGGTTTCCCTACCTACATGTGTGGGGGGGGGAAGCTCAGATTTTTTTTAATACCTGAAA
>NW_015162477.1:1462330-1472604 GCF_001447785.1 Gekko japonicus
GTGTTTCAAGTCTGATTTTTTTAAAAATGTGGATGGAAAAAGCGTGGATCTCTATATACTGTCTAATTTTAGCCTAGAATTGCAAAACAGGGGATGCACTGGAGCAGGTTGCATTGATTTTGTTCTGCCCCATTTGCACAGGTGTGATCTTTCTCAAAGTTCAACATACATTATGGGGTGATTGCAAATGGCAACCTTCCCATTGACTGTACCATAGAAAACAGCACGTGATGGAGAACCGCACCATAAAGCACAGCATGCAGACCAGTTCTTACATGTGCAAGTCACGTTTTGATCCTTCAATCAACAAGTGAAAAACATGCATGGTTTTCGTTTTGGTCTGCCAACAACAGATACAAGCCTAGAAGCTTGAAATATTTTGGTTCGGTGAAAGGTATCATCTCATTTATCTTGTCTCTCATAGTGAGAGTTGGAACACATTTCATAATTGGCCTCAGACTAGACAGAAAACTCCTTCATTGTGGCTAAGCTATGGTTTAAAAACAAACGCCTACTTATATCATGTCTCATGGCACTCAGCTCTGCGTCAAACCTTTAATCTGTCGTCTGAAAAAAAAATCACGTGAGCCTCAAAACCTTTTATTATAGGAGGAAAGTTTTGAAGTTCTAAATACAGTGAAGACAAAGACCAAGACTATAATAATGAAGGTCAGGAGAACTTCACTGCAATGCAGAGATGAGTTCTACTGATGGAAGGAGGGCTTGTGCTATGCTTAAAAATGGCAAACTTTTGAACTCCACATAATTGCTCTGTATAGAGAATGAAACAGAACAAGAAGGGGGTGTGAACAGTAAAAGAAATCAGATCTCCAATATTAAGCCAAGCAGATGATGTTACTTGGAAAGATGTCTGTCTGTACTGTAGTATTAAAGATGTTAATTTGGACAGCTGCCTGATGAAATGTTCTGTGTAATTTGCAAGTTTTGACTCATAAAATAATATTGTCACTAGTTGTGATGGTAGCCACTTACTGTGATGAATTTCAAAGAGTATTAGAGAACTTCATTCAGGACTTGAGAGCAAGATAGTGTCTCCATGCAAGGATTGCCAGAGCCTACCTTGCAGCTGCTGCCGGCGGTGAGGGGGGGGGGTCTGTGACGCTCTAGTTTTTGGGCAAAACTCTACGGTTTGTAGCTTATGTTACCATAGGGTTTTGCCCAAAAACTAGAGTGTTGCTGATGTGATGACTTCACCTGAGTGATGTCATTATGTTGCCTTCGGGCCATTTGAGGACAGGATTTCCCCCTGCCGGCCAGCTGGCCAGCAGTGGAGAAGCACCCCACAAAAGCACAGGTTCCCCCACCCTCAACGGGGGTCTGGCAACCCTAACTCGATGCTGAGACACATATGGCTCAGTTTGAGCACAACAAGAAACTAGGGTTTAATTCAATTATGTGTACCATGATCATCTGAATGCAGGCCACTCCATTAACTATGGGCCCCGTTCACACGGAAAAGTTGCCGTGCTAAAGACACAAATGACAGGCGGCTTTTCGGTGCGCGATCACACCGCAACATCTGGGAAGCGTAGTGCACCCATGGCTAACCCGTGGCTTCCCGCCGAAGATGCGGTGTAAAAAACTACTGCAGAAAGCGCACTAGTTTCTGGAAACCACAGGGCAGGGGTGGGCGTCTGATCACGTTTCCGCTTGAATCCTGTGGCATCTGGCACCCGTCCATGTCCCGTTGCAAACTGGATGGTTTTTTTTAGTCTCTACAGGATGCGCACAAATGCCCAATGGCGCATGCGCAAATGTTGGTGAGGGGAAAAAATCCCTGTTTGCCACAGAAGCGGTGCCTAGCGATTGCCAGTGTGATCGCACTGCACCACTTCTTTGCCACGCTTCAGGATAGCCGTGTGATTGGCTCCTAATGGTCTAACCATGGGAACTCGACGGGACATATGATCGGGCTGCTGCCCTTTACTTTTCTCTGGGGCAAACAGCCACGCTTCCCCCCCACGTTTTCCGGCCCATGTGACTGGGGCCATGGTTAGGCAGGGGAAAGAGCAAAGGTAATTAAATCAGCATTTGTCAAGGGAAACCAGACTCAGAATGTTTGTAAGCCAAATACCAGTTTCACAAACTAGCTATAGTTAAGATAGTCCGTGGTTTTGCATGAGTCTGAACTCAGCCTATTTTTGAGTACTACATGCCATGAACAAATGCTCTTTATGAATTTTCTGGTCTGATACGGCATACTGACCACTGTTGATAACAAAGTGCTCGACTGCAGCCTGATCCAGCAATTTCTATGCCAGAGCTGCGGTGCTCAAGTGGTTAAGATGCTGAACTGCAGGCTGTGGAAGGTCAGTAGTTCAGCAGTTCGAGACCCAGGTGCCGCATGACGAAGTGAGCTCCCCAGGGGTCGTTTCGTAGAAAAAGAGCTAGGGGAACTCATTAGCATAACTCAGTAGCATATGCCACATCCCCTGACATCACCGGAAGTGTGTCATAAGGCCACACCCCCTGACATTGCCGGAAGTGTGTCATAAGGCCACACACCCCGCCCCCAACGGTCCCGGCCGCCACCACTGGCCTTGCAGCTCCACTGCCGAGCCCCATGAGGGGCCCGGCGGTGGACCTGCAAGGCCGGCGGGAGTGCAAGGAAGCCCCGCAAAGGCCCTCCCTGGCCCCAGGCAGGCAGGGGTGGGGAGAGGCAGGGAGGAAGCAACTTACCTTCCCTCTTCTCCTGCCTCCTCCTGGCTGAATGAGGGCCAGAAGCGGGGCGGCCGGAAGCAGGGGGCAGGGCTTCGTCATGTGCCCCTCCCCCCATACCTCACCCGGGGGAACTGCGATCCCCCGTGATCCCCCCCAAAATGACCTCTGGAGCTCCCATCTCTAGTTCCAGCTCCTGCCAACCTAGCAGTTTGAAAGCAAGAAACTGCAAGTAGATAAATAGGTACCACTTTGGTGGGAAGGTAACAGCGTTCCGTGCGCCTTGGTGTTTAGTCATGCCGGCCACACGGCCACGGAAACGTCTTCGGACAGTGCTGGCTCTTCGGCTTTGAAACGGAGATGAGCACCGCAACCCTAGAGTCGGATTTGACTGGCTTTCGAGCAAGGGAACCTTTACCTTTATTATGTCAGTGTGCTGCAATGGTCAGAGTGTTTTGGCCAGGGTCCTGAGGCACCTGGAAGGGTCCTGTCAGCCCTTAAGCTTGCTGGGTGCCGTCTGGTGACCTCCAGTCAGTCTCTTTCTCTTAGCTTAATGGGGGAGGCAAGAAGAACCAAGGATAGCTGTGAGGACACCGTGACTTTAACATCATATAACAACCTTAGGAGCAGAGTCATGGCTGAAGCCACAACTCAGTCTGCTTCTTCTAATATTGATTTCTAAGTGACATAAATAGTTAATAAAGTTTATCTTATGTTATATTGCATCGTGGATCTTGCAAGTAATTCATAAACTGTGACAATACCCATAGATTCTTACATGTTGCTTTTGAATACTTTTGCTTTTTAAATACTTTAAAATATTGTTGCTTTTTGTTCTGAGCATCCCTTGTACAATCCAAATGTGACTAACAGTGCAATCCTAAGCAGAGCTGCAAACTTCGAAGTCGATTGAAGTCAATGGACTAAGATTGGTGTAGGTCTGTTTAGGACTGCACTGTTAAGCTGCCATTCTAAATCCACTGATTAAAGCAAACATCCCACTGAACTGACACAGGCAGTTTCACGTGATATAGGCGATCCACGACCAGATTCCTCAGTGTTGTCCTTAAGGTTAAAAAGTAGTTGCAGGGTTTTTTTGATTTTTAAATCTTGCCCCATACTGTATGCCTGGGAGGAGGGAATTTGGGGTGTCTGGAGAGTAAAGGGTTAATTTTCCTTACCATTCGTGAGCTTAATTCCCAGATTCCAAAGGTGGCCTTCAAATAAAAACCAACAACCTCAAAATGTTAGGGGATTCAAGCAAATGCATATTGCGTATTATGAGAATGAAAGTAATTGTATCATGTTTTATTTTGGGCCTAACATGCATAGGACTACGCTGCGTGACTGCAATCCTAAACTCACTTAAGGAAAATAAGTCCCATGGAATGCAGCTGGACTATACAGTTTATACATTCAGAACATAATTCAGTAATTGTTTTCATATCAATTATTATATATGTATACTTAGTGCTTCTTTTTAAAAAATTGTCTTTTGCATATGCACGTAACCACTTATTCAAAGCACTGCTCCATTTTGTCAGCTGGAAGAGGCTGCCTCTCTCTCTAAGCAAACTTGTTTTTTCAATTAAGCACCCCCCCTCCCTGTGTCCTGAAAAGCTGTAGGCAGAGGAACCGGCATGAAAAAAAGACAAAGGAGGCTTCTCAGCCTGCCCTTCCCCCTCTTGCCTCAGAGGACAGCTGATAACTTGCTGGTGTGCACGACAATGTGGTTATGTGCACATTGCTAACTGGCTAAAAAAACAAGAAGCAAAAATGGAACAGAGTGATCAGACTTCCCAACTGGGTTCAGGTCACACCAGGGGAGTTCAGAAATCCAGAAATGGGGTGTGTGTGTGAAAGCACCGATATCTGTAAACACCAGACTTTCCCCTGGTGCCTGATTATTCCTCATCCAAAGCAGGGCAGGCTGGGGTGGCAATGACCAGGGCACAAGAGGCAGATGTTACTGTCTGATCATGCTCTTTAAATCGGCAAAGGTACTGCAACGATATCGGCACAAACTGCTTGTGTGACCACAGCCCAGGTTTAATGTTGTTACGAGGTTGCTGTTCAGTCACATGGGTTGCACAGAGTCCTTGACAGTTTTTTTTATTGGGTAGTGGGGAGATGTTTCATATTCCATCTTTCAGGTTTAGTCTGAAGTTTTCTAAGATTAGAAGAACTTGTCTGTTTCTGAATTGTCTTTTTTCTTAATTTAACACAAAGCAAACAACACAAAATCTTTTGTTACTCCAAAAAAAGATTATTCAAACCACTTTCTATGGCACTGTGTTTGACAAAGTAAATACACACTGTAGAAAGTGAGTGTAATTTCCTCTGCTATGCAAGTGGTCACGATGTTGGCTCACATACTAGCTGTGATCCACTGCTTGGTACACTGCTTCCCAATCCATTTGTTGCCACTCAAGTAAAGTTTGTTCTCCCTTTACCCGAATCACACAGAATCAATGAGGTGGATTCTCAAAACACACTAAACCCCGAAATCCGCATAAGTTGCTATCTTTTGTACAGCCTCCTAAAAGCTGACTACAATTTATAGGGTCCAAGCATTTTGTATTTTTGACATCTCTCAAAGCAGACATTTGATCCCTGCTCCACCTTCACACAAGGTGGATCGTCTTTCACCTTACACCTTTCACTTGTTCAAAAGCACAGGGAACCCAGCTGAGTTCTGACCGCAAAAAAATGCTTTATTGCCACTTTCTTTTTCTCATAACATAATTGTTTGGAGATTCAAAGAAGCTGTAAAATACTGTTACATTGACAAAACTTGAATAAGACCTTAGAATTCCCCCCTTTTTATGGGGAGAAGAGCTGCCTTTATTTCACACTCCAAAGACTTCCATAAAGTGATCTGTTTCTTGATGGTAAAAACTACAACTGCTTTAAAAATGAAGAAGAAGAGGAAGAAGAAGTAGTAGTAGTTATTTGGCCGTGACATTTTTCTGCACACATTTGCCATTAGAGGCTGCTGTCACCCTGTGCTTCAGCCTGGCCATGAAATCAATCTTCTAGGAAGGAGCGAGAAGCCGAAATGAACCAGACTCTCTTACCCAGTCTAGAGCTTTGACATCTGAGTTGGAGACATGACCCTTGGAGAGCTCTGTAACTGAGACCTTTTAAAATAGATCACCCCGCCCCCACATTCACAATGCCCAAGTGGGACTTGAGTTTAAATGCCCGTTAGAAAATGAAGTCCATTTTTTAAAAAGCTTTTACTAAGTACACGAACAGCTGGATTTACCAATCAAGCATACACTATGCCAAAATGTCCACATATAGGAGGAATTCTTTGCTTCCATATTTCTTTTAATATATTTGCTCAAAAGATGAAATCTCCAGCCGAGGACTTGGAAGTTCCTGTAAAATGGCACCTGAGATTTCAACCAATAAAACTATATACAATTGGTGTTTTGTATATTCAAAGCACAACAAAATCCTGGGCATCTGAGATCAGATTCCCAAATGTCTACTTTAATTGCAAAAATCATCGGGGGTGGGGATGAAACTGCAACAGTAGAGATCTCTGTAGCCTGGAGACAGGTTGTCATTCTGGGAAACCTCCAGGCCCCACCTGGAGATTGGTAACCCTAGTTTCTGATCCATATTGCTTCCCACTACAGGAGCTAAAGTACAGATATAGAGATCTGATCCTGTTTGGTCTGTCCTTAGATTCGGTTATCTTCCAGTGGCATGGGCCATGGTATAGTAGTAGAGGACCTGCTTTGCATGCAGAAGGTCTCTGGTTCAACCCCTGGCATCTCAACTAAAAGGATCCAGCAATAGTTGATATGATGGATCTCTGCCTGAGTCCCTGGAGAGCCATTGCTAGTCACAGTCGTTATTAACCTTGATGGACCAGTGGTCTGACTTAGTAGGAAACAGTATCATACAATCCATGACATGGCCATGCACCTGAAAATCCACCAAAAAGAACCCTATGTTGCAACTTAAATTAGCATCATCATGAAGAAAAAATTTCCTTAGGGCCCATTCACTCTGCTTAAGCCTGCCACATAGTTGTAGCCCTCGGTACGCTTCTGCATGGGGAAAGGGCTAGCTGAACTAAGCTGCAAGTGTAATGAACTGAAAGTCCTAGCCAGATAATGTCTTATTGAATTTGAGTCCGTGGGAAGGGCAATTGGCTTTTGATTGATTGTGCTGCAACTTGAGCTTTAGTTAGGTGCTTAATAAATTATAAATATTATTATTAATAGCAGTGGTAGTGATATCTTTCAGGAGCCAATAACTACCCTTCAGTGTAGTTCTATCATACAAACACTTCTGCTTCAGGACTCTGAAAAGAGATTAATTTGCAAAAAATAAATCTACAGGCCACTCTGAAGCCTTTGTTGTGAAAGTAAATTTCAAGGTACTCACTCCCCAGGAAGTATGTTTTGGAGTATAGCCACAGGCTGAAAGCCTACGTGTGTTTACTAGGAGGAAGGTCCCACTGAAGTAAACGGAGCTTACTTCCAAGGAAAAATATCTAGGCTCATGCTGTTAGACTTGTAAATAATTCATATATCTATCTTTAAAGCCGTTCCACAAATTCTGCTGACTATCATTGCAGAGTCTTAAAGTCAAATGGCATCGATTCCATTAAGTATAGCTTTTATGCTCTTTGAGACCTTAGCAGATGTTTAAATTGTTTACTGCAAGTAAGAAAAAAAAAGTCAGCATTTTACCAATTAATTACACCTTAACGTATTATGTAGGTGATGTTTTGTTTCAGAGCAATTTGTTAAATGGCACTTGAGACTGGATATTTGTTTATGTCTGTTGCTGGTTAATATCTCATAGAACTAGTTTTTAGCCCAGCATAGTCAGTTGTTGCCTTACCAGTCTCAGATAATAAGAGAAACAATCATTTAATTTTCTATTTTTAGATGGTGAAAACAAGAGGAATCTTGTGCCAGCATAAAGACTTACAGATTTATTGTGTTTTGAGCTTTGTGGGTTAGAGCTCACTTGATCAGGTGCGTGGAGTGACTTCTCAGTCATTAATGAAGTGGGCTGTAACCCATGAAAGCTGCTTTGGCAATAAATCTGGTAGCCTTCAAGGTGCAAAAAGACTTCACAGTAGTTTTTGCTGCAACAGATTAATACAGCAACTCCACAGGAATTCTTTTTTTGTTGACTTTCAAGTTCCACAGAAGTGCTTATATGCCTGATGAAGAGGTTGCCTACCATTGTCTAATTCCCAAGCCCAGTCCTAACTGTATTTGCTTTGAAGCAAGTTTACATTAATTATTTTGTGGGAAAATTGTGTTTGAATAAAGTTAGGCGTCTAGCCAGCATGGCTTTGAATGGTGTCATAATGTTTTTACCAGTCTTGTAGGCAGAACTTAATCTGAACCAGGCTTAGCTCTGGCCTCTGTTTTAAAAGCCAGCTCCACGACACTTGAAATGATAGTAAAGATGTGCAGAACCTCATCTTTCACTTTTGAAAGGAAGGTGCCTCCTTTCACTTTGGAGGAAGCATAATAGCTGTGGCAGATGTTCTAAATCTAGCTATAATCAAGGCATGGAAAGAAATCCCAAATCAGGATTGCAATCACTGGTCCTGACCCAGTGTCTGTATACCTCGTATGTAGGGTCCACATGCTTATCTCTGCATAATCGGGCTCACGAGAGATTAAGGGTCCCAGGTTGTATTTAAAGGAATCCATAGACATTCAAGTGTATGCACATAGGCTCTGTACAGAATGTCGAATCAACTTGTGGAGGATGGGAACAAGATTGTCACCATGATCGTACTTTCCTCTTGACACTTATGAAATCTCCATGGGGTAATATGTCCCCACATATTAAGGATTAGAAAGGCCGAGGAGAACAAGTATGATTGCCAAGCAAATTTGAGTCCTCCTGGCACGTCTTCTTTTGGCAAATTAAACTTTGGCTGATGGCAAAGGTAAATCCAATCACTAGATATTCACCAGGGATCTAAAAAATGAAGCAGAACAATTAAAACCATGATACGCTTTTTAGCAAAATCAACCCCAAACTCAAAAGAGCTGCCTAAAGCATAAAGTCATCCCTTCCATCTCATTTTACTATTTTTTTCTGGTGAGTTCTGTTGAATATTGTGGGAAGAGTTCAAAGTCAGGAAATCTGGAATTCTTCCACAGCTGATTTGTCCATGACCCTATCGTATAGCTTGAATTACCAGCACTGAAAGCCATGTCAAAGTGAGATCATTTACAAATTGTGTACAGGTGCTTCCCCATTTGGGGCGACTTGAAAATTCATAAGGATATCTTAGCTTGAAATCTTAAGCTCTGATGTATTTTGAGCTATGTTATAATCATGGTAAGAAATTGCAAACTTTAAAATTAACTTCTTTCATACTTACTTGAGGGGCACTAATCTACCCCTAGATTTTACAGAAACATATCTTTTAAAATCCTCTGTTACTTGCTTAACTTAATGCTAATTTTTTTATTTACCGGATGGCGTATAGTTTAGTAATTGCAATGGGATCATAGAGCTGATGTTAATGCCCTTTTTCAAAAAATCACTTGTATTAGATGGAAGCCAAAAATGGGACCGATAGTAGGTACTAGCAGAAATAACCTGTTGATCATATCTGAACAAGTCCCCCATGTAAAGTGGGAATAAAGGTATAGTGTGCCATCAAGTCACAGCCAACTCATGATGACCCCAGGAAGTTCCACTTCATGGGATTTTCAAGGCAAGACGTGAGCAGAGGTGGTTTGCTTTACCTTCCTCTAAAATGGGAAAGTTTAAGAGATAATGAGATTATTAACACATGCAAGTACATCACTTGATTTATAATTCTGTGATAACTTGGTGGTGAACACCTGAATGTGTAAATGGGCTATGCTGAAGACTCCTGTAGTTGACGTACCATCATGTGCCATCAACATTCTATTTGTAGCATTGCAGGTCCCTTCCAGCTACCAGCAAGGAATGGGGAGGTAGGGTGGCCAGATCCAAACTGGGAAACTCCTGGAGATTTGTGGATGGACCCTGGGGAGGACAGAGACCTCAGTGGGGTACTATGCCATAGAGTCCACCTTTCAAAGCATCCATTTTCTCCAGGGGAACTGATCTCATAGTCTGGAGATGAGTTGTAATTCTGAGGGATCCCCAGGTCCCACCTGAATGCTGGCATCCCTATCTATTTGTGGTAGATCTGTGAGTACTTGGAAGTGCTCACTTGAGGCTGCAGTTATTGATGGGGAATTTCACATTACCCGTCTTCTCCCGGTTTCAAGCCGGGAGTCTTCCGTTTGCAGATGAACCGGTAGAGGGCTGCCGTTTCACACACGGCTTGCCCCTACCAGAAAGGAGCCGATTCAGAAGCGGTTCGGCGTTTCACACACGCACCGCTTTGTTTCCCCACGGTTTTTTTTTTAAAAAAAGTCCGTCTTATAGCGATATATCGATATACCAGTATTCCAATGTATTCCAATGGGATCGGTATAGCGTTATATCGATATATCGATATAAGCCGAACGTTCAAAAAAAAAAAAAAACCCGCGCGGCTGAAAAAAGGCGGGAAAGAAGCGTATCGGAACCGGGGGGGGGAACGGGGGCCTCCTCAG